>NC_047662.1:89991896-90186896 GCF_011762505.2 Arvicanthis niloticus
AATTAGATGCAAAATTATCTGATAATTACTTGCCCAAATAACTACTACATTTCCTTCCAAGCTGAGTATGTAACATTCATATATGCATTACCAAACTTAAATATAACACAATGACTTAAAAGCCAAAGCAATCCACTCATAAGATAACATTCTAAAAGGAAAATTTAAAGGTCTGATTCCAGGCAAAAAAAATTTTTTTTCTAAGTTCTCTTGGAGAAGGCTAGGACTTTGAATAAAGGGGCAAAGATCTGCACATCATATTTTTAAATGAGCACACACATCAACTGAAAATCATACATCTTCATCTGTACAAACAGGGTTTTACTTCATTGACCATGGACAATTATCAGCTAAAGAGCCATGTATTTCCCTGTCTCCCTTCACACCCCTCTGAAGAACAATAACCCTCAATTAATGACACAACAGTTTGGTTTGAAAAATGTGATGTTGTCATATACAGCATTGTGCATTTACTGAGTGACATTGCTACCAGCTCCTCAACAGAATATAATTACATCTGGAATCAAAAACCACTTCAATATGCACAAAAACACTGTAGGCAGAAGGAACTTTTCGTTCAAAAATCTGACACATAATGAGAAAGCAAAGCAAGAAAAAGGCTGGTGTCAGTGGCTCACCAATGTGTTCCTTATTTCTGTTGAAGCTGGTACCTTTCTGCATCTCTCCTTAGTTGGAAGCAAAGTCCAGTTAGCCCCCTTAGGCTCTATTAATTGGTTCTGAACCTCCTCCAAGTGTTCACCCCTCTGTGAAACCTTCTTCACCTATCTCTAATAGGCCATGTAAAATCCTTCCAACATCTTCCCTCATCCTCAAGATGGCTACCTTAGCTAATGGAAAAGCAACATCTTCATGGTTGGCTTTTGTAAATCCCTAAAGCCTTTCAGAATTCAGTTCTTTCCTTGGGTCAATTACACACAATCTCTAGAACTAGTCTGTGAGGGGATCCACATCAGTGTGTGTGTGCTAAGGTAGGACTGGCTCCTGTTTTCAAACCACCCTCACAAAATGTCTTCCTACAAGATTAATAAATTCCTCCAATTAAAAAGGTTAAGATACCTGGACATAAGGTTTTCTCAACTGACACCATTTGTTTCCATAGTGACATTGTTAAGACGACATGGTGATATTTCTGAAGATTTACAGTACTGGAGGACACAGGAGGAGGGAAAAGAAAACAGCAGAAGGAAAGGGAAGAGGGGAAACAAAGGAAGCAGGAAGGCCCAACACAGGAATGGAGCGAGCAGCCTGAAGAGGCATGGAGAACCTGAAGAGACTGCCAGGCTGAAGGGTTCCTGAGATCTGGAAGGAACATATTCTATTCTTTCTGGCAGAAATCAACCCAAACCAGACAATAAAGTCTTGCAATGCATCAGACTGATGATAACCAAGCCCCAGAACTCAAAAGAGAGGGTGTGAAGGGGGGGAAGCTTAGCTTAGGGCCACCAACTATCCTCATACTGAAGAAATAACATTTCCTGGAGACATTCAGGGGACTTGGAGCAGCTGAAAGTTATGAGAAGATCTCTGAGGAAATGTTTTAAGGTTTTGCCTTTCCTTTCCTGGAGGAGGTCAAAAACCCTTCAGGTCCACTCCAAAGGAGAAAAAAAAATTCCAAAAGTTTACTTTAAAATGGAAACAAACATCTCAGTAACTTGTGAAGGCACCACTTGGGTGGGAGAAAAAAAAATCTGAGGAACCCTTAAAAGCCTTAATTTCCTTGCTTAGTGAATAGATAGTGAGGAACCATCACAAGGTCTCCCTCTGGAGAGGGAGAAGGAGTAAGCAGGCATGCCTACTCTTTCAGCCATCACCAACAGAGCTTCAAAATGGAGACATCCATAATTTTATAAACACTTCTCATCTCAGCTTTGTCTCCTGGAAGCCCGCTCTCCTCCATTTTCTGGTGGAGTTACAGTATGACAAGGATTACCTGACTCAGATTCCAGCTCTCAACCCAACTAGTCACTTCCTCCCCAAACCTACAAGCAACCTCCAGAAACAAAACCAAACCAAGCCAAACAGCCAACGCAGACACTCAGACACAGCCCCCGGGAGCCCTGGAGAAAGCCCCAACTGGTTGGTCTTTCCCCATCCCAGGCGCATGCTTTAAAATGAAACTTTTTTCTTTTCTTTTCTGTCTTCTTTTTTTTTTTTAAGGTTGGGGAGGAATATAAAAGGAACTCCAGGCAACCTCCTCCCCTCCCTCTCTGTAGGTTAGGAGCCACAATGAAAAGAAAACCAGGGTTCCTTGAGGAACGGTGAACAGCCTGGAGAATGAACGTGAGAAGGAGCTTTGTGTTTTGGAGTCTGGACTGGAACCAAAGCAGACAGCTTGCAAATGGAGGACAGGGAGATAAAGAAAGGGAAAGAGAGGGGCTGCTCCAATGGGGGGCGGCTGAGGCTTCCCCCCGTGCCTGGAGGGAGGGCAGACCCCTGGGAACCGCACCAGGAGTGAGAGCCCCCCCAGCCCCCACTCCAGGCCCTTGCCTTCCTTTCTCCCAGCCTCAGAGGAGAGCCGAGCGTGTGTAATGGCTTCTCCTCTCCAGAAACCGTTGTCCTCCTGCAACCGACGCTTCTGAACCTTCAGCCTGGAGACAGCTCCTCAGCTGTCCCTCAACCTGCGCCCCCACCCGGCAAGCAGCCCCCAGCTCGTCGCCTCTCTCCTCCCCAGCAGCAGCGGCGGCAGCCACCCCCTCGACATATCCAGACCCCGCATCCCAACTTCGGAGGGAGAGAGAGAGAGAGAGAGAGAGAGAGAGAGAGAGAGAGAGAGAGAGAGAGAGAGAGAGAGAACACCAAATACCTGAGGAAGAGGGGGGTGCCAATCCGCACGGCTTTGCCATCGGGCAGGGGACAGGCAGACAGAGGAGGGGAAAGGAAGCAGAGGGACAGAGAAAGAAAGAGGTCAACCCGCTCAGGTCGGGGCCGCTCGCTCCGAGCGCTCCCTCCTCTGACCCCTTGCTCGCTCCCTCTGGCTCCAGCTCAGGTCTCTCCTGGCCTCCAGCCCTCCGCCCCCCTTCACTGTCCCTACTCCTGTCCCCACACTCGGAGCATCCGTCCTAAGCCTCCAGCTCTCTCCTCTCACTCATCTTTCATTTTTTCTCTCTCTCCTCTCTTCACAGAACTACACGAAATTAATTAAGCCACAGGGCTCGTCGTCCCCCCCCCCCCCGCCCCAAGCAGAAGGCAGAAGGAGCAGCCAGCAGGAAAAGCACAGCCACCTCCACAGCTACCACCACCACCTTCTCCTCTTCCTCCTCCTCTTCCTCCCTAGCTTCTTCTCCTCCTCTTCCTCCTCCCCCAGCTGCTCTCCCTCCTCCCCCTCCTCCTCGGTCTCTCTCTTTAGCTTCTTCTCCTCTCGCCTCCAAGCCAGCCCATGCAGGGGACTTCCTCTCCTCCCCGTGCCGCCAGCCCTCCTTGGCCGAATGAATGAGCGCGTTTGTGCCTCCACCGCCCCGCGCTCTCCTCCCCGGAGCACTCAGACCACCCCGGAGGTGGTGGTTAATTGCAGTAACTTACAGAAGAAGCGTCCCGGCGCCGGGAGGTGCTTCGGGTTCTCCAGCCCCACCGCCTCCTTATCCTCTTTCTCTTTCTCCTCTTCCTGCTCGGGTTATTGTTGTGGAAGTTGTTTGGGAGTCTCATGTGCTTCTGCCGGGTCTCAGCAATGGAGGATCGCCATCTTCCCTGCCTTCCTCGGCTCCTCAGACTCGCTGCAGCTGCAGATGACCTGAGATATCCGTCTCTCTCCCCTCTCCCTCCCTCCCTCTCCTCTCACTCTCTCCCCTCTCTCTCTGCTCTTCTCTCTCCTCTCCTCCCTCTCCCTCGCGCGCGCTCTCTCTCTCTCTCTCCCTCCCTCTGTGTCTCTCTCTGAATAATGAGCAACCAGAGGGAGAGAGAAAGCAAGACAGAAAGAGAGAAGACAATCTTCTCCTGCCACACAAAACGCCGGAGCACCAGGGGGTGCGCGAAGCCTTTCTAATAACAACAGCGTGCAGGAGAGAGGAAGGGAAAGAAAGAAAGAAATGAGAAAAGGGCAGGGATAAAATAGGAAGAATTATCCAAGAGCTGAAGAAGCGCAGGAGAAGCTGGAGGAGATGCTGAAGCTGCGACTGCTGCCCGCCCCCCTCCCGCGCTGAACCCCAGAAGGAGGCAAGGTGGTTGCAAAGTTAAGGCTGGGACATTGTCTTTGTCACTCTGAACAACACAGAGCCAGGCCAGTGAGATGTAAGAGGAGGAGGTGGCGGCGGTGAAGGAGGAGGAGGAGGTGGTGGTGGTGGTGGTGCTGGAGGAGGAGGAGGAAGAGGAGGAGAAGGAGGCAAAGGAGGTGGAGAAGGGGAAGAGAGAGATGAGATGAATAAAGACCTGCGGAAAGGCGGTGCGAGAAGTGCGACCGCCGGGTTCCAGGCGTGCGCTCTCGCGTCCAGGAGGCGCCCGGCCTCCCTGGCCAGAGGAGCAAGCCCCTAGTGGGGACCCTGCCCCGCTGCTCTAAGCGCTCGCTCCATCAGCTCTGCCCCAGGCGCCCAACCCCAGCTCTAGAGGGTCCCTCAAATGTATCCATCTAGAGGCCAGTCTTTGCAAAGAACTGAAGGTTGCAAGTCTAAACCCAGATCAACCACGTGGGGCTTTTTAATTCCTTTCCAGCTTGCAGTGTATCTTCAGTGAAGGGCTCAAGTTGTCCATTACTGGCACGTATTTTTAAGTCTTCGCCCTCTAAAGGCTCATTGTGCGTTTTATGTCTCTTCTGATACGGAAAGGAGGAGAAGGAACCCATCATTCTGATCTAGAAGCCACCACTTTCTTTTCCAAACTTGTGAAATGTTTTGATGGTGCACCAAGGCTGGGGGGGCGGGGGGGGGGTTGTACTTAAATAACTTTCCACCCTTGAGCCCCCGAGTTGTTTGCTCATTGTTTGCACTTTCCGTCTGATCATTTAAAGGCTTGGAAAGTAACAATCATCGCTCCTAATGATATGGTGACACCGTGTTGAAGACAAGAGAGCCAAACTGCAGCATCACACCTTGAATTTTTATTTAGTGTAATTTTCCCCCAAATTGTTCAAGAAGATTCTTTTTTTTTCAAGAAGTGGGTTTCCACCCCCTCTCACCAGGTTAAAGATCTCCTAAGGCATTAATCTCATTTAGGATGGTTGGGGGGGGGCTACAATACCAAAACCAAAAACAAACAAAAAATAGAGAAGAAGAAGAAAATCAATACAGCAAGTCAGGAGCAATTGAAGTTCAAGGGCATGAGCTGGTGGTACCATTTCTATTTCTCAGATCCTCTAGTTGGACATCAACAGCCCCAAGAGAGAAAAAGCACGCAGCGCAGCGCGCGGGGCAGAGACCTTAATTAAAGTTTCTTTTGTCCGCCTCTGAATTAGGGGTTGTTGCTGGATTCCTTCGCATAGAAGAGCGCGCATCCGGTGAAGGCGCGGTGTAGAGGATCCTGGGCGAGCTTGTCCTCTTTAATACTTGCCCCCTTTCCCCTCCCCCACACTGGGGGCAGCTAGACGGGTAAACCCATACAATAAAAGCAGAGGAGACGCGCACAGAGTTGGTTCTCATCATATAGCGGCGTTTCCTAAGCACAGCTAAAATCCTCATTTCCCAAGATTTTCCCCGATTGTGTATTCCAGGGCAGAGTGTCTCACCCTGACGCCCGATCTAACCCCCTTCCAGTCAACACTTCCTGCCCTTTTCTCCTCCCACTCACATTGAAAAGCTTGGGAGTCCTAAAAGGGTGTTGATGGCTGGGGGTGATAAATAAATAAATAAATGACACTACGCGTGCGGTGGAGAAGAAAGGAGGGGGAGGAAGAGGAGGGGAGGGGGGAAGTCACCGAGAGGAGAGCGAGGAGAAAGGACTCCGGCGCAAGGGAGCTGGGAGTCAAAGAAAGCAGAAGGAGAAAGGAAAGATCTGCGAGGCTGCTCCGCCGCGAAATCCTACTGGCTTTGTGCAAAGGGGGAAAGACTCCCTTCTTTCCAGGTGCCAGAGGGACCTGAGCAAGTCTATCGGCCCGGCGCTCCTCCCCACCAGGACCCCAAGGGTGCCTGAGTCCTGACCGCCGCTCCCCCAGCTCCCCCATCAATTCCTCGTGGCTAAGAGAGGAAGCGCGCCAGGTCTGCGCCGTCCCGACTGATAATTTACCTCTTTGTCTTTAATAAAAAGCTGACTTTTTTTTTTTTTTTTTTTTTGCTGTCAAAAGCTCTGCAACCGGGCAAAATAATAATGATGATGATGATGATAATCGTATTTCAGATTGAAAGCTCTTATCAACTGCTGGCTTTCCGAGGCTGCTATAAATATCTTCCTCGACGTGAAGGTACCTTGTGGGCTAGCGTGGTTCGGAAGTGCCGGGATGGGGACCGCCCTTCCCCCCTACCCCCCTTCTCCCTCCCCAGGCGCAGAGACGCAGCGGCGAGGAAGGCGCGGAGGTCAGAGGAAACCTGGGGTTTCCAGGGTTTTCGCGGTCGGGGGAATGAGCCCTGGGGAGGAGCCTTGCGCCAGCGCCAGCGCGCCCCAACACGCCTCCGACCTCGTAAACCCACTTGGCACAGGCCGGGGAAGCCGCTGGCGGAGCGGCTGCGGTGAACTCCAGAAATGAACCTGCGGCGCGGCGCGACGCCACGGGCTACCGCCCTGGCCAACACTCACCTCGACCGACCGACATTGAGAGAGCTCCGGCCGTGGCCGCCGGGGGACCTTGCTCCGCCCTCTCGTCCCAGGAGAAGAGGACAAAAAGGGGGGGGGGGAGGAGATGGACTTGGAGATGGCCCCGCCCTTCAAACGCTCCAATCCTTGGAAACCAAACCTCCTCTCCAAGCTTCCACGTCTAGAAGGGACAAAGACTGCCAGGAGATCCTGGCGCTGATGGGGAGATGATGGCTCCCCACGCTTCTAGGGAGGGTGCTTTGGGGTACTTTTGACTTTCCATCCCAAATAGGTCACCAAGGAATATCTGTAGAGTACAAACTGAATCTTCTGGGAAAGAAACAAGCTGACTTTCCAAAGCTGTGAAACAAACAATTGTAAAACTCCAGCATAGATTAAAATTTCTATTCATGATGCCACCGTCCTTTTTGGGTTTACTACTTTTAGACGTCCCCAGTTCCCTAACTCCCTCCCCAACTGAAATAAATGAAGGACAATAAACCTAAAGTGGGAAAGTTTCACTTTTTTGGGGGGGGGGGAGTGAAGGTGGGACAGAGAGGAGAAGCCCTGTAGCTGGGGGATTTGGTGAATACCTTAATAAACGTGGTACTTAAGTAACTGTAATTACGTTTTGCCATTAGCAGACCATTTAGATAAGCAGGAGAAAGTTCACACCTCCTGCTCTTTCATTCACTATTCACAAAGATAATGCAAGCTTGACTAGTGGGTTATCTTCTCCATCAAGAGAGTTGGTACTTGACTTCTTTCTTTCTTTTTCTTTCTTTCTTTCTTTCTTTCTTTCTTTCTTTCTTTCTTTCTTTAAATATAAAGGGGGAAAGTTTAGATCTAACACAAACAACCATGTGAAGGATGTCTCTGACGGACACGTTGACTCTCTAAAATTTATTGTTTGAGACTATACCTTATGTCATTATCCCCTGGAGTCATGGGGATGGGATTTCAAGGCTTTATTAATGGTCTAAAGAATAAGAATATGTCGAAAGTCTGGACTTTTCTTCTCCTATATTATGAGTGACTGGCACACAGACTCTTCATAAAGAGAAATTATGGCTCATCAAAAGAGTGACTTTATGAACGTTAATAGAATAATAAATCTTGCAATTTTAGTTCAAGAAGCGGAACTCCTGCAACCAGGGTGACCCGTGCAACTAGGACCTTCTTACTTGCTTGACACAAGGAGGACAGGAATAGTCTATAAATCATTTTGCTTAATAAGGCTTTAAAAAAAAAGACACCCAATTTCTTAAAGAAAGGTGTTTATCAAGGGAAAGGGGGCTTCTATTAATTCTACAGGAGAGACTTAAAAAAAAAAAAAAACCTGTTGGGCCACAGTCTATATCAAAAAGGATTTCAACAGAAATAATTGTAGCTGTTCTAGTCTCATCATTTGAGTAATGATATGTGTGTATGTGTGTATTTCTTTTTTCTAGATTTCTAATTTATAGAATTAGAATTCAAAGAATTCATATATATATATATATGAATTCATATATATGTATATTCTAGAATATACTAGAGTCAACGTGTCCGTCAGAGACATCCTTCACATGGTTGTTTGTGTTAGATCTAAACTTTCCCCCTTTATATTTAAAGAAAGAAAGAAAAAGAAAGAAGTCAAGTACCAACTCTCTTGATGGAGAAGATAACCCACTAGTCAAGCTTGCATTATATTTCTTTTTCTAGAATTGCATTCTTCCTTTTTTCTAGAATTCTAAAGTGTAAAGAGAAAAAAATCCAGTTGCTATCTAAATTCTAGCTGGAAAATTGTTCAAGATGATGATTTTAGTAAAACAAGGAACAGATGAATAAAGACCATGGCTTTTTCAGAAATCATAATTACTCCATCCTCAAACATTTAACCATTTGTTGCACAGCTCTTAACACACTGGCCCTTTCGTCTATGTAAAATTCCTTTTATGTGCTGAACAAATGATTCCCAACAATTTTAATTCTTAAGAACTTTATTGTTTTGAAGACACTATGAGTCTTCAACAAGTTTTCTGAAAACCATTATGTTTTGTTAAATGAATTATGATTGTTTTCTAAGACAAGGTTTTTCTGTGTAGCATCGGTGGTCCTGAAACTTGCTCTGTAGACCAGCCTAGCCTTGAACTCACAAAAATACACCTACTTCTTCCTTCCAAGTGCTAGGATTAAAGGCATGTACCACCACTGACCTGCTAATTACAAGTCTTATACATATTAAGACAATGCAGTCCCTAGCACACCTTTTTGTTATAATACAAAAAGATATATTTTCGTAGCCCAGATTCAAACAGGTACCTGGTTAACTGGTGTCGTATCTAGGAACTTAAGAAGACAAACATACATGACTATTTAGTCTGAACACTCTCAGTGGAAGAGAAATTGTAATAAGTTACATCAAACTTACTCTACATGAATCTTTGTATATATACCTGCAGATACCCAAAATATATTTCATTAGTTATATTCTCAAATGTGAGAAAGTTTTTCTCACATAGGTAGAAGTTAAATTTACATTTCAATCAAAGCAGTTACTATAATATGGAACACCTGCACTGTCATTTAACCATCGAAGATTTATTTAGTGTCTACAATATATCATAATGTTAGCTAGGATACAATGATAAATGAGAAAAGATGAGTCAAAATGTTGATACATGATGTACTTCCTAGACTGACTGCAGAATTATACTACTTGATTATAGGAATTTTAATCTTTTTGTCTTTTTTAACTTATGCAAAAGCAGTATAGGATTTGACCAATGAAGAGTATCCATTTAAGCTTTCCTGGTTCAGCAATGAAGATATCTGGGGATAACATTTTGTTAAAAATAAATTTCTTAGCGTTCAATTTCAAATTGTATTTGAAATTGTAACTGGCAATATGAAATTCTTACTTAGGTCTTTCTGAAAAGAAATCAGATTTAGGAGGTGTAGCTCTGTGAGAGAACCACTGCCTAGTATGCACAAGTTACTGGATTCAATCATCAGAGTGGGAAACAAACACAGAAACAGGAAAAAGAACAACTGTCAAGTTATTGTTAGGTGAACCAAGATCCTGAGGAAAAGACTCACTCAAGAAAATGCTCTTTTATGGAAGTGTGCCATTCGATCTGAAGCCTAGAGACAAGAATGCACTTGGTCAGAACACAGAACTAACTGGTCAGGGACAGGGGGCCCTAGAACATCCGTAGCAGTACTTAACATGACTCTCATACCACTTTCAAGTTTTTTTTTTTTTTTTTTTTTTTACCTTTTTCGACACATTTCCATGCTACTTAAGTAATATTTTAATCAACTTTTTAAAACTTTAAATTCATGTGCTAGGGCTGTAACTCAGTGGCAAAGTACACAGGAGGGAAAAAAAATTTCATTATAAGTAACAATACCATGAGCTACCAGGTCTCATCCACTGTGTGTGTACACCACTTGCAGTGCAGATCAAAATAGCTACTTACATTGCTATGTTGAAATAATTTTAAGATCTTGGATTATTTTGTAATTCAAAAATGGTTTAAGAAAAAAAGATTATGTGGTCTGGTGATAGCTACTATACAACCAAATTATATTCTTGGTAGAAATTTTAAAAATATCCCATAATTTTGTTTTGTTTTGATAAAGTTCACTATGAAGCCCATGCTAGCATCAGACCTGGAGCTAGACTGGCCTAGTGATCTAGTGGCCTCGAACTGTTAATCTTCCTGCCCCTTCTCTCAAGTGTGTTGGGCTTACCGGTGTGGACCACCATACCTGGTAGATTTATGTGTCAACAATATACACCTAAAGCTTTAAAATGCTCAGTTTTCTTTCTCTAATTCCTCCTCTTAGATTTTACCTGAAGGAAACTGACAGTGAAAAAGTATGTAATATATGATAAAGATAAAGAAAGTAATTGAAGATAAATGACTAAAGGGGTAGGTGTGGGGGCTGGAGCGATGGCTCGACGGTGAAGAACACTGTTTTAGAACACAGCATTTGGTTCTCAGTATCCATGCCAGCACCTTGATCAGACGGCTCACAACTGCCTGTAAGTACAACTCCAGGGTGTCCACCCCTGTGTTTTGGCTTCCTCTGGAAAACTGCATTGACATGCACATACCCACCCCCAAACACACATTATTAAATGTTTAAAAAAATAAATAAAAGGGGGTAGATATGATCAAGATACATTGCATACATGTATAAAATTGTTAAAGAATAAATAAAAGGTATTTTTAACAAGTGAAATATAAGTGATTAGGAAATAAAGACTGTTTAAGTAAATAATATTCCCCATTATTATATGTTAGTCAACTTCAAACTGTTTATCAGAATTTTATAATTAAATATAAAAGTGCTCTGTTGTTGGTTAAAGACTTAGGAACAAAATTGTGATCCTAGTTTAATTTCTTTCTTTCTTTATGCCCCAAAAGTTACCCTGAAAGGAAATAAACTAGTGTATTCATAAATTCACTTTACATTTTAAAAAACTATTTAGAAAATGTGGAACTTACATACAAGCTACATAAATTTAATAGTTTTAAAATGATACATAAGCCACGTTTGCTATAATGTTCAGTGACTTGCTTGAACGGAATCACATATTATTTTTTTAAGTGTCTAAAAGTGTTTTCAGGTTCAATGTCAATACCAGCTTGCTCATGCCTGTTAATCACAGACATGTTTCAAACAGTATGCTAAGATGGGTAAGAGTGATTCAGTAACTGATTTACACATAGATATCTCCGTTTGATTCTTATGAAGAAAATAGGGCAATGATTCAGGTGAGTATTTTTAGCTTATTTTACATAAGAAAAAGAAATTCAGGACTAAAGAGATTAAATGGCTTACAGTTAAAATGTGCTCCACTTTAAGTGGTGGTAAAGACTAAAATCCCATACTCAGTATGACAGCATACATCTGGAGTTCTTGTAGTTTGGAGGTGGAGGGAGGAACTGGAGTACTAGATCATTTTGCCCTATGTAGGCAGTTCAAGTCCAGCCTGATCTACATGAGACCATGACCCCACCCCCCACACCCAGAAAGGACAAAAAAAAAAAAAAAAAAAAAAAAAAAAAAAAAAATCAGGGATGGTAGCTCAGGAGGTAAGGTGGTGGCCTACAATGCATAAAGCCTTGGGTTCATTCCCAGGCCTGCATAAACAGGGCAGGATGGTGCATGCCTATAATCCAGTACTTATGAGGAAAAAAAAACAAAGTATCAAAAAAAGTTCAAGATCATCATGGATTACATAGTAAGTTTGGGGCCATCCTGGGATACCTAAGAACCAGTCAAAGAAAGAAAGAAAGAAAGAAAGAAAGAAAGAAAGAAAGAAAGAAAGAAAGAAAGAAAGAAAGAAAGAAAGAAAGAAAGGGAAATTTTACCAGAACAAAATTTCAGATTTACATGCCTGTAATTCCAGCATATAAGAAGATGAAGCAGGAGAATTGCCTTGAGTTGAAGGTCAGCCTGAGCTATACAGTAACTTCCAGGCAAGCCTTCATTATAGCATAAGACTCTATTTCAAGACAAACAAACAAACAAAACCCAGCAAGTAAAGGCACTCATTGGCCTTCCTGACAACCTGAATTCAATTTCTGGAACCCACAAAGGAAGGCAGCCAATTCTTTAAAATCATTCATTGACATCAGTATGGTGTAAACAAACTAAACAGATGAAAACCAAAACCTCTTTATGATATGGAAGGTTTTGGTTAGAGTTCATGATGGCAAATCAAACGCATGGCAACAGGAACAGCTGAACACCTAGCATCTTGGGCAACAGACAGGATATAGTGAGAGAGCACTGGGAATGTCAGAGGTCTCTTGAAACCTCAAAATCCACAACCAGTGTAATGGCTACTCCTGGTTGTCAGCTCGACTATATTGGAATGAACAACAATCCAGAATTGAAGGGCTCACCTGTAATCCAGATCTTGAGGCTGGAAGATTTCTGACCTGGATCTTGGCATGGAGATCTTGAGGCATAGTGGCTATGAAAAGCTTAGGCCCAAGCAAGGTAGTACAAGGTAGTGCCTTTAATCCCAGAAGACTAAACTAAGGCAAGGAGATCTCCAAGTTCAAGGTCAGCCTTGGACAAAACAAGATCCAGGCATCGTGGTGCACAATTTTAACCTGGGTCACACTTATATAAGGACATTGGGAAAAGGAAGACATGCTCTTCTTCGCCTGCTTGCATTTGCTTGCCAGCACATCTGTGGGAATCTACTTCTACAGAAGCCATTGTTAGGGTAGTTGGCCTACAGACTTTAAGTCATCACAACAAATTCCCTATATATAGAGAGAGACATTCCATAAGTTCTTTGATTCTAGAGAACCCTGACTAATAACGACCAGTGACCCATTGTTTCCATCAAAGCCACCTCCTAATCTTTCCCAGTTTCATCAACTGGGGACCACTATTCAAACCTATGAGCCTATGGAGGCCATCATTCAAATCACTACTCGCATATCTGAGGGTGATGGTGCTGCTTTTTTGGGGGAATGCCTACCTGGCATTCAGGAGACCCTGGATTTGAGTCTCAGCACAGTTTACACCTGGCATAGCAGTACATTCGTCTATGGTAGAGACAGGAGGAGCAAAGTTCAAAGTCATCCTCAGCTACATAGCAAATTTGAGGCCAACTTTGGCTATTTGAGGCCAGGATACATCTCCATATTCAGAAAGGGGCCAGATACTATAGAGGAAGGAAGGAAGGCAGAAAGGAGAATAGACAGATACACTTGTTACCTTAAATTCTTGTGGCTTTGTTGATTTCATTTCTTAAGCTATTTTGCTTAGCGTTCAATATATCTAGTACAGGGTATGCCTATACCCAATTGACTTGCCTTTGCAGCCACAAACCAAGAGCTCATAGCTGATGCCTTGTAGATTTCCTGTCAGGTGTTCTTTATCTATAGCATTAGAATATTCACACACACTGTGTGAATATTAGAATATTCACACTGTGTGTGAATATTCTAATATAGCACTGTGTGCTAGCTTGCAGTTTGGTTTCTCAGCAAGATGCTATTAAGTTAGTGCTTTACTAAACTTCCTGGTTGGCTTTATGTGTCTACAGTGCACAACAGTTGATTTCTTTTGCATGTTTACTCTGAACATGGGCTCATTCTAAAAACAAGTTTAAAGTGAGTCTTTATTTCGAATAAATAGGGGCATTTACAATAAAGACAAAACTCTAGCCATGAATATCTAGTCCGTTTCTAGTTCTTGCTTTTGTTAAAACGATGGCCTCTGACAGGAGCTGAGTGTATGCTTTAACATCTCCATGCATGACTCTCCTCATCATCGAAAGAGGAATGAATTAAATACCTACAGAACTGCTATGACAGAGAGAGGCAGAGTGGTGCCTGGTTATGATCCCAGCACTCAGGAGACAGAGGCATGAAGATCAGGAGTTCGACGCTAGCCTCTGCTTCATGAGAGCCATTCAAAACAACATTGCTATGGAAGGGTTACATAATAGAGCAGCTTACAAGGGGCTTGAGAGTCTGGGGTTCTACCTGAGCAGCACAGTGCTTACCTATAGCCTTTACTCGATCCCTCCACCCTCAACGCACGAAGCCTTTCATAACTGTAAACTTACGTGATCTGTGTACTTACATCTTTATCATAAGGCAGCATAGATGAAGTAAGAACCATAAATTTGGAGTCAAGAGCAACTTATCTAGTCCAGGATAGCAAACTCTAATTATGTACTTATGATGCTAAAACATTCATCACTCTTTAAACAAAAAGATCAGCAACAAAGGCTGGAGAAATAGCTCAGTGGTTAAAAGTACTGGCTGGTCTTGCAGAAGACATGGGTTCAGTTTCCAACACTTATATAGTGCTCACAACTGTCTATAACTCTAGTTCCAGGGCATCTGATGTCTTCTACTAATGTATACAGGTGCCAGGCATCTACATGGTGCAAATACATTCATACATACATTCATGCATGCATGCATGCATGCATGCATGCATACATACATACATACATACATACATACATACTCATACACATTGTACTGGCTGGTTTTTTGTGATAACTTGACACAAGTTGGAGTTATCATAGAGAAAGGAACCTCCCTTGAGCAAAATCGTCCATGAGATCCAGCTGTAAGGCATTTTCTCAGTAAGTGATCAGTGAGGAAGGGCCCAGTCCATTGTGGGTGATGCCATCCCTGATCTGGTAGTCCTGGGTTCTATAAGAAAGCAAGCTGAGCAAACCAGTAAGCAGCACCTTCCATGGCCTCTGCATCAGCCCCGCCTCTCTGTGTGAGTTCCTGTCCTGACTTCCATTAGTGATGAACAGCAATGTGGAAGTGTGAGCCGAATGAACCCTTTCCTCCCCAACTTGCTTCCTAGTCATGATGGTTTGTGCAGGAATAGAAATCCTGACTGAGACACACATACAATAAATAAATCTTAAAAATAAAAATTAGGGCATTTATGCTAGGTGTGGTAGTGCATACATTTAATCTCAGTAAACAGAAGCAGGTAGAGCTCTGTAAATCCCAGGCCACCTAGGGCTATACAGTAAAACCCTGCATGATGGTGGGGAGAGAGAAAGACAGAGACAGAGACAGAGAGAGACACGGAGATGATGAGCAGCAACAATCAAAAGTTTAAAAACTAAGCATTGGGCTGGAGAGGTTGCTCAGCAGTGGAGAACACATGCTGCTCTTTTAGAGGACTAGAATTCAATTCCCAGCATCTGAGTCAGGTTGCTTAGAGCTGCCTGTAACTCCACTCCAGGAGATCTAATGCCCTTGTCTAGCCTCTCTACAGGTATTCATGAGCCTATACCCAGCAGACATGCACACAAATACAAATTATATATATGTGTTTGTATATATATATATAATATACATATATTATAATATTATAATTATAATATACATATATATAATATACGTATATATATAATATATTATATATAATATGTGTGTATGCTATATATATGTATATATATATTTTATACATATATAAAACATAACCATGATTAATTTATCCTAAGTTCTTCTGTTCTTCTGTGACTGTTTATTTGCATTTATTAATTAACTTTGACATTCCCTAGCTCTCAGTTACCAGACATAAAACAGTATGGCAGAAGTTCCTTAAAAGAGAAAAATGTTACCAAAAAAAAAAAAAAAAAAAAAAAAAATCAAGAATATTTTCTCAAAAACTTAGAAAAATCCGTAGTATAAAGGAATCGTGACGCTTTCCTTCTTTTTACTGTGCACACATAAGTTGTTGTAATTAGTACGGATTAAGTGCATCAAAGATCATCATTTTATCTCACCTGTCTTCTTTATGAACGGCAGAGCCCATCGTTTGTCTGTGTGACTTCTGGAGAGTAGAGTTCAGCTGAGGATGCTGAGAATCCACTGTTCTACTCCAGATGCGGCCATGTTCGCAAAGAAAAGTGATCTTCCCAGGCTTACACACCAAGTCTGGGGAGAAGCTCAGATCCCAGTTCACTCTCTTGGCTCTTTCTCCTGCAGCCAACTTTCCTACTTTAGCAAAGCTAAATTCCCCAGCATACACTCATCTTCTCTGTCCTTCTGTCTTGTCATGGTTGGCTTTAGTTATCAACCTGACACATCTGGAAAGAGACACTCAAATGAAAGACCGCCTTCATTAAATTGGCCTCTGGGCATGCCTGGAAGTATTTTTATCTGCCACACACACCCCCAAAATTTTGATGTTTACCTGAATATCTCTGCACCACTTGCATGCAGTTCCCTAGAGACAAGAAGACGGTATCAGCTCCACTGAAACTAGAATTAAAGATGGTTGTAAGGCCCACCCCCTATGTGGGTGCTGGGATTCCTACCCAAGAGCCTCCAGCTGGCGCTTAACTGCCAAGCCATCTCTCCAGGCCCTGTGAGTCATTTTCCTTATTGTTGTAGAAGACTCCACCTCATTGTTGATGGTACTGGGATGGCCCCTAAGGCTGTGGGCCTGGGCTGTATAACAGAGGTAGCTGAGCAAGCAAGAGGAGACAGCATGTCTCCATTCAGTCCCCACCTCCAGATTCCTGCCTTGTTTTATACCTGTAAGCTAAGAAACCCCTTCCAGACGCCCAAGCTGCTTTAAACTGTAGTGCTTATTCACAGGAAGCAATCTCCGGATGCCTCTCTTATCGTGTCCGTCTTCCTCCTTTGCTTCTTTTGTCCTGTGTCCTTCAGTTTCCCAGAGAAGAGATCTTATCTTCAGTGACCCATGGTAATTAAAAACTTAGCCAAACAGCAAATACATTTTACATTTTTTCCTAAATTATTTTGATGACGGGTCCAGAAGAGGTCTCAGTGGGCGAAAGTACTTGCTGTACAAGTCTGACAACCAGACTTTGAAGGCCCAGAACCCACCACTAAGGAACAGACTCCAGAAAACCATTCCCTGATCCCTACACATGCACCCTCCCTCCCTGCAATAATAATGATAAATGTAAAATTGTTTATTTTGATGATTTTTGGCTCATTTCAGGTTCTTTACTAACCTGTAAGGGCCGTTAAAAAAGCTGACTGTGTTCTCTGTACATCAACATCTTCTTTTCTATAGGGAACTTTCACTTTTTTTCTCATCATATCCTCCAAAGTGATTTTTACAGACATGATGGGGGAGGGAGACAAAGGAGACATTAGGCTTTTACAGAGGAAAATGGTAATTCTGTTTTTATTTCACATAGAGATGTAAATGGAGAAACAGAGCCTATTCTGCATACCTGGGACAATATAAAAGAAAACTTGATTCTCCTGGTTCTTTGCTTTTCCTCAGTGTCAGATACTCACAAAGGAATTACTTCTATTATTGAAAAAGGGAGGTTGGTGATGTTCTCGTTTGGCTTACTGTGGAGTATAGCATTTGAAATTAGTCAGGAATTTTTTCATGTCATGAACATGAAATTATAGTATGAGCTTAGTAATTAAATTATATCCGTGGATACCAGGATTGAATGAGAAAGCTTCTGGGGAAAGGCAGACGATGGTAACAGTTATTACAGTGTCACTTAACTATAACCTGTACCCCAAATCTGATAACTGATACTATCCCAGTCACAGACAAGATGACAAAATCCAAGACACATGCAGCCAATTGTCAGTGGATTGACCCAGGGACATCACCTCTCATCAGACAGAGCAGCAAGGGGTTTGCAAAGGAGGTCACTGAATTGGTTTAAGACGGACAATCTAAGTTCCATTCTCAAGATCACATGGTGGAGGGATAGAACCGACTCTTCCAAGTGGTCCTCTGATTTCTGTGTGCCAGCTGTGGACCGTACATGCCCTCCCCACCTCATACACACATATACTTGCAGGTGCATGTGCATATATCCATATACACACACTTTTGTGCACACAATAATAAATAAATAAATAAATAAATAAATAAATAAATAATACATAAATAACAAAATATTTTAATGCATAGAATCTGGCTAGAGGATAAGAAAAGCCTTAATTCATCAGGTCAGTAATAGGAACATGTGACAATCATCCTACAACTTCTGACATGGTATTGATTCCTGTTTTATATTCTAATAAGCCCAAATGAAAGCGGCTCGTTGTCTTGCTTAAATACGGTCATTCAACTGGGATTTGATTACAGATCTTTTCATTTTCCTGAGTTTTTGAGAGAGGGTGTTACTATGTGGCCCTGGCTGTCCTGAAACTCCTAATATAGACCACGTTGGTCTTGAATTTGTAGAGATCTTCTTGTCTCTGCTTCCCTGCCCTTGGGATTGCAGGCATGTGCCATCGTACCCATCTGAATTCACAACTTCCGACACCAGAGAACACTTCTTTTCCTTGCTACTGAGATTTAAACTGTGAACACATTATGGTACATTATTAAGGTGATATGGTTTGTGGCTTGTACATAGGTGCATGTAGCTTTGTTGCTGCTGCTGCTACTGCTGCTGGTGGCTTTGTTTTTGAAGACAGGGTCTCATTTAGTTTCCCAGGCTGGCCTCAAAGCCACTATGATATACCTGCTTCAGCCCTGAGTGCCGGGGCTATAGGTGTGCGTCACCATGCCCATCTGTATGGGTTTAAGCTTATATTTTAAAAGAATATAAGTGGCAGTAAATACAGTAGAGTCTTTGTTTTGTTCACTGTTGAGTATCAAACTGAGGGCATTGGGCATTGGGCATGCTTGGCCACCAATGTTCCCCAAGCTACATTTATAGCCTTACTTAATTTTTTTTTTTTTTGTGTTAAACTCATTAGCCATCTCCTTATGTTTTCTAGCATGGGTGTCATATTGGAGAAGACTTTAAAAGCGCTGATAGAGGGGGTGGAGAATGGCCAGCAGTTAAGAACACTTGTTATTCTTCCAGAGGACTCAGATTGGGATCCCGGCACCCATGTCAGAGGCCTCATGACTGCCAGCAGCTTCAGCTTTAGGAGATCAAATGCCCTCTTCAGGTTTCCACACACAGATAAAGAGAAAATATTTTGCCAGACATAGTAGCATATTCCTTTAAGCCCAGCAGGAGGATCTCTAAGTTTAAGGCCAGCTTGGTCTACAGAGTGAGTTCCAAAACAGCCAGAGATGCACAGAAAGGTGATAGCACACTCCTAGCTCTTAAGAGACAGAGTAAAATGGATCTCTGTGAGTTCAAGGCCAGCCAAGAATAGGTAGTGAGACCATGTCTCAGAAAACAAAACAAAACAAAACAAAACAAAACAAAACACAGCAAAACAAAACAACACCATAATAGGATTATTATTCGTTAGCTTGGTTTGGGGTTTCCTTCCTTTTTTCTTCTTTTCTTTCCTTCTTTCTCTCTCTCTCTCTCTCTCTCTCTCTCTCTCTCTCTCTCTCTCTCTCTCTTTCTTTCTCTTTCTCCTTCTCTTTTTAAGGTCACATCTAAACCATCCTGTAACTCACGCTGGCCTCAAACTCCTCAACTCTCTTATTCTGGCCTCTCAGGCAGCTATGAGTTATCTCACATCTACCTGTAAAGGATTTCTAGAAGCCAGGGCACGGTCGGTCATGCCTTTAATCCCAGCACTTGAGAGGCAGAAACAGGAAGATCTCTGGGAGTCTGCACAGTTCTAGGCCAGCTAGGGCTATGTAGAGAGATCCTGTCAAAACAACAAAAAAAAAAAATTCTATATTATTTATTCGTCCTTTTGTCTACCTGAGAAAACTCGATATTGTCGGAGTTAGTTTTTTATTTATAATCAGTTTCTTCTGTCCAAATGGAGAGACATAATGAGTGATTTTAGGCCTCACAAACTATTTTGTCACTGTTCCCTGGGTATGAGTGCTGGCAGTTTTCACAAGCTTTGCTTTCTCTTCCATACAGCTGCTCGAGCTGCATCAGAGATTCAGACACACTAGTTGATAGCAGATCTATTCAGAACTTTCCAAAGCTCGTTCTTTCTCCCACTCTTCCTCCTCATCTTTGTTTTTTGTTTTCAAGACAGGGTTTTACTGTGTAGCTCTGGTTATCCTGGAACTCAGTCTGTAGTCCAGGCTAGCCTCATACTCACAAAGATCTGCCTGCCTCTGCCTCCCAAATGCTGGGATTAATGTTAAAGCGACACCACCACCAGATTTCTCTCCTTCCACTTGTGTTTATTTCTTCTTAGACAAGTATTCATACTAAAGCCCAGGTTCTATGTATTATTTAACCCAAGCTGGTATTAACCTCATAGTAACCCTCCTGCTTCAGCAGGGGCCAGACTTACATCAGGTTTTTAATGTTTGAAAACTTTTTACATTTATTTAGGCTTTGGGTTGGAGTGATGTTTGGCACAGCACATGTGTACAGGTTGGAAGACAACTTGTGGTCATTGGTTCTCTCTTTATGCTATGTCCTAGGGATCAAATTCAGGTCATCAGGCTGCATGCTAATTCACTGGTCTTGATAAATCGCTTTAAAAAAATGAATTCTTCAATTTCACGACTTAGGTCAAAGGTTCAGTTAATTCTAATGAATTCAGAACTGTTCAGGCAAGATTTTACCTTTCCCTCCTCTTTTTGTGGCGTTGCTCTGCCCTGTTCCCCTTGGTGGTTTTTGGCTCTTTCCTGCTTCTTCTTCACATACTTTTGTTTCTTAGGGTTTGAATCATCTTCTACCATAAAACTCCAATAAAACTGTTTCTCATTCTTCTTTCTCCTCCTCTTCCTCCTCTACTTCCTCTTCCTCCTCCTCTTCCTTCTCTACTTCCTCTTCCTCCCCCTTCTCTTCTTCCTCCTCCTTTCTTCCTCTCTTCCTCGTTTAGCTTTTCTGGCTCTTTGTCACTTTCACTGCTTGGACTGCCAATATCTAATATCACGTCCCTTTTGTTTTTTTCACCTGCTTGTTTGTTGTGGAGAATTTGTGGCATTAAAAAGGCCCATGACCAGAGGAGTCGGCTCTGTTTTGCAGCCTGCTCTGACTTTGTGTCATTGCAACCCGAGAGTGCGCTGGTGCTGGTGAGTGAATTCTCTGGAGCCCTTAGCTTTTGAAAATGTGTTTGGTTTCTGTCAGCCCTAGAGATTACTTATCCAAGAGGCCTGCCTCTTCTACCTGTGTCTCTGTAACTTGGGCACAGCAGGGAAAAGACCCCACGAACATCTAGTGTACTTTCTTCATCATTAGTGTATCTCACCAAACAACTACAATAAAAGCCTCATTCAGGGAATGTTAGAAGAATTTCCACTAAGGTCAGGAATTAGAGGGTGGGAACGCTGTTCAGTGTGAGATTATTTGCCAAGAATGACAGAATGGCTGAGGCCTTTGGGAGTGGACACACTGATGCTCCCAGCAACATCACGATTCTGTTAGCAAGACTCAGCACCACATACATGTGTGCTTGTATACACACACACACACACACACACACACACACACACACAGAGCAATAAACAAAGGGAATTTTTTTATTACTATCTACTAATAAAAGTAAACATTTCATTGTGTTTCTGGTCTTTGAGATAATCCCCGTAGTAACGGAATAAAGTGCTAAGAAGGTGGAGATCTGATTCATGGTGATGGTTTGAATGGGAAATGTCCCCCAATATAGGCTTGAGTATTTGAATACTTGCTTCCCAGTGGGCCTTGTTTGGTGAGCTTCAGGGGGTTTAGGAGGCTTAGTCTTGCTGGTGAAAGTATGTCACTGGGGGTAGGTTTTGAGAGATATAGCCTCACCCAACGTCCAGTGTTTGCAGTTGAGGATATGAGCTCCCAGATTTCTGTTCTTGCTACCCTGTTCCTTGCTGCTGACGCCATACCTCTGAAACATACAGGACGCCCCTCCCTCTGGAAGGGAGCATAGACAGCACAAGCTCTTTCCCTCCTAAGTCACCTTTGATCCTCATGTTTTATCAAAGCAACAGAAATGTAACACATGTACCCAGTATCATAATTTGTAAATACAAACTAAAAATTCTTAAGTAGTCCTCTGACAAAGGTTAACAGAACTCATTAGAGTTCAAAGACATCAGTGCAAGGTAAGCATACAAAAATTAATACTGTTTACTTAAGACCAGGAGGTACAGACCCACAATCTCTCTTAGTGACTTGGGAGGCTAAGGTCAGGCTGGGCAACTTCAGGAGACTCTCAAATAAATAGAGAAACAAGCAAAAAAGAAAATTAAAAAGAAAAGAAAGTGCCCCTAAACCTAAATCTAGGAGTGGCAGTGAATGCTCCCAGCACTGAGGAAGTTAAAGTAGAACAATACATAGTTCTGCATCAATGAAAAAAATATTTCCCCTTTGCTGGTTATATCTTCATAAGTTTGGATGCATTCCGTAGCAGTTAGAGAAGCCGAATGAACTGAAGTTTAACCTGTTTCTTTCAAAGGGTATCTGGGGGTGGAGACAGTTCACTGAGGCCAGAGGCTCCCTCGTGTCTTAAAAAAAAAAAACTCTGGGCTGCATTTTCCTACCTAGCTGTATAACTTGTTGACATTTTGTTTACATCCAGGCATCGTAGCTGCTCATGTCCTCTGAAAATGAAAAGGGAGAACAAAACTAGCAGAAAAGGCTAGTCACTGTATCCCAAATCTTCCAGAGCTTCTCCTATATTTTGCAAAGCTAGGTGTGCCATGAGAAATTCATGTAGCACAAAGACCCAGACATTGGGGTAGAGAAAATGGCTTAGACCCTTGGGAATGGACATATTGATGCTCTCAGCAAAATCGGGACTCGGTTAGCAAGAGACGAGTGTCAGAAGGCCACTTGGCAGATGATTCCAAGCATATGGCACTCCGTGAAGCAAGGTGCAGACACAACACATATCAAAATACAATGGAAATGAACAACCTAAATATTCATGTGCCAATGGAGAAAACACATAATGTTTCTAAGAGAAAAAATGTACAAGATATAATATTTAAAGACTTTAGTGATAGTTTTTAATTTTATTTATTGATCGATTGACTGATTTGAGACAAGGCCTTAGTATGTAGACCTTGGCTTGCCTGGAACCCTTTATACAGACTAGGCTGGCTTCAAACTTACAAAGAGCCACCTCCCTCTGGCTGCAGAGTCTTGGGTGGAATTAAAGATTTATGCACCATGCATGGCCTTAAAAGTTTTAGAAGAAATACACACACACACGCACACACATACACACACAAATTAAGATAGGTCATTTTCCTTTGTGAAAAGTTCCAATATGGCAATGTGTTGTTTCTTGTGTATTGATAACCTCAAAATCTGTAACAGTCATATTCAAACTGCCATATTTTTTCTTGCCTTGAGAACTGGTCCTAGGTTATATATAGGAGGAGAGGTATGGCTTAGCTTCTGGTCTGAGATCCTAGCATTATAAAGAGATCGTGACAGATACAATGTGGAAAGCACAGGACAATAGAATACCAGATCAGAGAATGGAACACACTCTAGTGCAGAAAACCCAAAAGCAGCCTTCAGGCCTGTAAGGACTAGTGTATGATAGACTGTACTTCAAGCCACTGAGAAATTATTGTAAGTTTGCTTTGTTTTTGGAGACAGGATCTCATGTGGCCCATCCTATCCTTAAACTCACTAGGTAACAGAAAGTGACCTTAAGCTTTTGAGATTCTCTACCTCCTGAGAGTTGAGATTGTAGCCTTTGTCCCGTATCTGGTTTATAAGTGGTGACGGCAATGGACACAGGCCCCTGTGCATGCTCGGCCAGCACTCAACTATGTAATCTACCTCGTTAGCCCCTTAGTTTCCGGGGAGGGCAGAGTGTAACTCTGCCCAGACTGACCTAAAACTGATGAAAATCTTCCTGCCTTAGCTTTCTGGGTGCTACAATTACAGGTCTGTGGTCGACAAAGTCCAACCTACAATTGATTATTTTATATTTAATTTTGGAAGAAGTCTTCCCTTGACGAGAAATGTTCTTATCTACACAAAGTTCAAAAATCAAGGTCATGCAGGCTAACGCTATAAACATAGCAAAATGTTAATAGGAGATTCTTTTTTAATAGGCTTGGATGTGAGAAGAGAATCCCAAAGACTGACCACTGAATGTATATAAAAAGTTCAACAGGGAAAGGAAGTTCAAAGAAGATTTGGAAAACTATTTGTAATACATACAAAAAGGATAAATATTATTTGTGAAGAATTCCAGTGCTTCGAGAGATAAGGCAATCTGTATTATTAAAATGAATGTAAGTTATCCTTGACAGTTTTGTGGAAGGCACACAAAATAAGGAAAACACATATATAAAAGAGACTGTATCACTGGTGTTGGGCAGATGGCTCCACGGTTCAGAGCACTTTCTTCTCTTCTGGAGCACCTAAGTTCACTCCCCAGCATCCCTAATGGGAAGTTCTA
Source organism: Arvicanthis niloticus (assembly GCF_011762505.2). NCBI lineage: Eukaryota > Metazoa > Chordata > Mammalia > Rodentia > Muridae > Arvicanthis > Arvicanthis niloticus. The sequence continues at coordinate 90,016,328 of NC_047662.1, forward strand.
ACTTCCATTAGAACTTCCATTAAGTTTATAACTCCTACTCCAAGGGATTGGATGCTCTCTTCTGGCCTTTCTGGATATCAGCACATATGTCACACACACACACACACACACACACACACACACACACACACACACACACACAGAGAGAGAGAGACAGAGAGAGAGAGAGAGAGAGAGAGAGAGAGAGAGAGAGAGAGAGAGAGAGAGAAATAATAAATCCTTAAAGACAATACAAAACAAAACGCATTCATGCTTTATGATTTTAGAAAGACTGAGGCTGGATAAATGCCTGACATAGTGGAGATGTGTTAGGACATAGAGCATACAGATTTACATTCATACAAGTGTCTGTGTTTTTATTAATATTAGCATCATTTGTACTGATGGAAAACATTTTAAGATATGTTACCAAATTAGAAAAAAAAAAACCTCACATGCCTTTTATATTACAATTTTGTATTATTTAATTTTGCATGTATATCTTTTATTGCTTACATTCATATTTTAAATTTTTTATGTCATTTGTTTGTTTGTTCATATATGCTTGAGTATGCATGCCATGGAGTGCTTGTGGAGGTCACAGAGCAAGTTTTAGGACTAGGTTCTCTCTTTCTACCATGTGGGTGCTGGGGATTGAACTCAGGCCATCAGGCTTCACAGAATGCACCTTTACCCACTGAACAATTGTGAAGAGCCATATTGTTTGGATATTTTAACCATATAATAATGTATAGAACAGTATCTAAAATAATTCTCTTATATGTAGTTAGTTAGTTTGTTTCATTCTCTCTTTTCTCCTTTTGTTTTTTCTAAAAATGGGGTATCATACCCTATAGCCCAGACTGGCTGGGAACTCATGTTGCCTAGGCTAGCCTCAACTCATGCAATCGTCACACTTGAATCACCCAAGTGCTGGGATGATAGGCATGTGTCACTATCCTTATATAATTTATTTTGAAATGGTGTCTCACCACATTGCCCAACCTGCCCTCTAGTTTATGGGCCCTCATGATCCTGCCACCGCAGACTCCTTCAAGAACGAAGACTATAGTCGTGTACCACTGCCACTTGTCTTATGAAGATTATAATTAGCATTAATGCAGGGGGCTGAGTTTCACGAAATCAAAGGATCTAAATATTTTTGTCTATGTCTTTCTTTTGTGTGTGTGCATGTTCATGTGTACGTACATGTGTTCATGTGTGTGGAGACCAGAGGTCGGCTGTTCTCTGTCCTATTTTTTGAGACAGGATAGAAGAAAGGCCTCGAAGCTGTCCTCACTTAAATGAGACCTCTCCAGCTCAACTAGATTGCCTGGCCACTGAGCTCTAAGATTTTCCTTTCTCCACCTCTCCAGCATGCCTGGGTTTCTACATGGTGGGTGCTGGAGATCTACACTCAGGTCCTCATGTTTGTCAGGTCATGTTATAGATTTAGCCATCTCCTCATGTGTGTATGTATGTGTGTGTGTATGTATGTATGTATGTATGTATGTATGTTTGTATGTATGTGCACATGCATGCACGTGCCACAATGTACATGTAGCGGTGAAAGGGCAACTTGGTGAAGTTAATTCTCTCTTTTCACCTTTATGTGGGTTTGAAGAATCGAACTCAGGTCTCTAGGCTTATGCAGCAAGCCCCTTTACCTTCTGAGTCATCCTGCCAGCTCTGTCTAAAAATTTCTAAGTGCTCAAAATATTTCAAAGTAAGTATGTATAACATTGCTTTTGCAGTCAAAGTCTTTCATTTGTTTATTTATTTATTTATTTTAGGGCTTTTCAATGTTGAGTCCTGCTATGTAGCCAGGCTTTCCTGGAATTCCAAAGTACTGTGCCACTATGCTTGGATGAAAATAATTTTAAGAGATAGTTTAGCATTGGGGTTAGTCAGACGGCTGCATATGCCATACAGTAGCTGCAAGTTACTAAATTAAGTTCGAGCTTAAGTTACTGAGTTAAGTTTGCTTGTAGACAAGATCTCATGGGGGTCAGCCTTGTCTCAAACGTGCCATGTAGGTGATGCTGGCCTTGAACTCCTGACCACTCTGCCTCCACCTCTCAAGTGGTGAAATTACAAGTATATACCGCCAAATCTAGCTTTTCACATTTTTTGGTTAAATAAAATATTATTTCACAGTTGTATTAAGTGAGACTTTATTTGTGAAAGACACTTGGCTTCTCATAAGTGCTCAATCAGTGAGGGTTTCTTAAATAGCTAACCTTAAAGACAAGTGAATCATAGAATCTTTATATTTTCACTTTTGAGACAGGGTCTTGTAACTTCAATTTTTTCAAACCCTGTTTTTAATGATGGTTCTTAAATGTTTTAACTTTCCCTGTAGCCCACCACCCACCAGAGGTAGTGGAAAAGAAAGGATATGGGACGGGGGTGGGGAAAGTGAACCTGTTTAGAAAGGTTCTTTGGAGCAACTCCCATCTGTGTTGTCTGGAAATCAGCAGTTCGGTTCACAGGTTAGCAGCAGCAGCTCCATCTATTCGCAAACATTTCACAGATACAACAGCACTCCAGTTCAGTAGAGTTGGGTGACATGACCTAGCAGAGACAGCCAGGCCTCAGCCTTGGCCTGAGTCAGCAGGAGGGAGTAACAGGATCATCATCAGAAGTTCTCAGCTGTGCCTCTCAGAAAAGCAAAGATCAGTAAAGACTAGTGACCCACAAGCGTTACACAGCCAGCTGTACCAGCAAGCCAAGCTCTGTCTCTATCTCACTCTGGAGTCCTATTTATACCCTCCAAACATCACGTGTCCTCCATGTGCCTTGCCTCAATCCCTGTCTTTCCTCAGCATGTGCATCTGTCTCAGCCGACATCACTCTGCCAATCAGCCCAAGTCCTTGGAAGCATCGACAAAATGCAGCACGTCATCAGAAGCCTTTTGGTTTATTTCTCTCTGTGGAATCCAGAGAAATGCAGCTCAACTATGTAATATAGCCCAGGTTGGCTTAAATTCTGTGTATAGTACTAGCTGGCCTTGAATTTGGGGCCATTTTTTCACCTCTCTACTTTAGGCCTCCAAATTCTAGTAATTCTAGAATTAGACATGACCCCTGGTTTATAATATTTTATTGTTTACTTTTTCTCTAGACATTAAAAGAAAAAAGTTATATTGATTAATTTTATTTTGTTTTGTTTTGTTTGTTTGTTTGGTTTGGGTTTTTGAGACAGGGTTTCTCTGTGTAGGCCTGGTTGTTGTGGAACTCACTTTGTAGACCAGGCTGGTCTTGAACTCAGAGATCTACCTGCTTTTGTACTATATGCCAAGCAGTGTACAAGGCACATGGAGGTAGAGAGATGAACAGAAGAGGAGTTTATTCATCGCGGATCTTGAGGTTGGTTTGATGTTTTTATTTTGTGAGATAAATTCAATTTCAGAACTATTTGTAAAATTCTGAAGACATAGAAAAAATAATGGCAAAGAGTCACAAAATAAAACAATTGTTTTTAGGGTTTTTTTTTTTTTTTTTAAATTTAGGTTTTTGCTACAGAGTCTTAGGTGGCCTCAAACTTTTTTCTTAGCCTTTTAACTGCTGGAATGACAGGTGTGTGCCTCATACCCAGCTCAGAGTAAGATTGTCTTTGGATTAAAGTGAACTAAAATATTTTGCTCAACTCCCTATCTGGTGCAAAAACATTCTTCCACGATTATAGGGAGACTCAGGTAGTTTCTGCTCTAGTAAAAACTGCAGTTTAGCTGGGCGGTGGTGGCGCACGCCTTTAATCCCAGCACTTGGGAGGCAGAGGCAGGCGGATTTCTGAGTTCGAGGCCAGCCTGGTCTACAAAATGAGTTCCAGGACAGCCAGGGCTACACAGAGGAGAAACCCTGTCTCGAAAAACCAAAAACCAAAACAAAAAAAACTCCAAAACCCAAAACAACAACAATAACCCCCTCCTGCCCCCCTGCAGTTTAGTAGTGAAGGGTATTGGAGCCATTGAGACAAGAGTGTCAGGGTTTCAAGAAACAGTGGAAACCAGACATGAAATCATTTTGCCACATTCTCTGGTATGACTTTAAGAACTCAGTCAATGTAGACACATTTCTGAGTGTAATATTTACATCCTCGAGCACATGCATCTCAGATTTAAAATTAGTGTGGAATAAAATTTTGTTTAGTAAATGTTGAAAAAGAACACTGCAATTTACTTATGTTGTTGTTGTTTATTCTAGAAATTTCACTGACAATAGTTTTATCAACGTAGGCATAACACAAAAACTGAAAGCTGGTTACCACCATACAGCTTATAGCCAGAAACAGAGATAATATGTCTGATGTCACATAGCTACTTGGAAGGACTGTAATTTTAGCCTAGATCACCCTCATCCCGAGGTCCCTCTCTCTCTCTCTCTCTTAGCCAATGTATGCTTTGTCTTCAATTCTGGAAGGCTTCCAATGATAGAAACTCAATACAGCAAAAGGCACCTGTTTGCTTATAACATCCTCTCTTCCCTTTAGCTTCTGTGATTCTCTTGATGCACAGATCAAGTGTGCATTGGCTCAGTATATCCATTTTCTTCATTGCATGTCATCTGGCACTGAGGTTGGTGACTTTGGTTGACCAAGCTTTTAGTTCTTGGGGGAAACATGAATGACATCACTCCAGTAACATTTACTGCCCGCCAGGAGCATGTCCAGCTCCTGGCCACTGTGCACTAAAAGAACTTCCAGAAGCTACTTATAACACGTGTTTTGCTTTCTTGTAACCTCACAACCAACACTGAGTCACTGGGAACTGGCTGCCACCACCAGTTCCTCTGGTTTTTATCCAGTTCTGCTTAATTTTGACATATCCATCTTATTAGGGTTCATTCAACTTCTTAGTTCTGTTTCTAAATGTAACTCATTTAATCACTAGTGTATTTATTTAGTTTTATTTTGAGACAAATCTTTCCTGCACTGTCTCTATGAGTCTTGGACGAGTGCTAATCTGAGCTGCTGGGACCCTGATGGCTCCTCTCACAGGCTGGGATTACAGCCATGCACCACGGTACGCAGTGAACTTTAAGGTATAAAATCGAATTAAAAACAAAAAGGAACAAAGCAAGATGGAGCAGCAGGGGATAAAGACAGCTCAGTGACAGAATACTTGCACAGTCTGTACAAGGCCCTGGATTAGATGCCCAGAACTGAAAAAAAGTAAAAAATGAGATAGGACCTCACTATGGTGCTCAGATTGGTCTCAAAAGCCTGGGCTCAAATTATCTTTTGGCTTGGGAGTCTCCAAGCCTGGCTGGATTTAAATGTTAAAAATCAAGACTTTATGATTACTCTGTTAAATGCAATTCAAAACTGGTTTTGGTCCATCACTTCAGGCTGTCAAACCTTTTCAGTTTTGATATTCTTTTCCAATTTATTAGATAACTTTTCAAGGTTTATGAAAACATCACTCCCTAGAGCCCAATAGTTCCACACTCTCTTTTGAAGAATTGAGGGAAAATGAGGGAGTTTTGAATTGTGTTACTAATGACCTCTTTTCAAGTTGTAAGGGGTTCATTAATCAATCCTCTTTTGTTATCACTGTTCGATCAACTCTGTTGTCATTGTTCAATAAGGGATGAACTCACCTAGCAAGTCAGCAACACACCTATAAAAATAGAAACATATCCCTGTTTGCTTTTAGAAAGAGAACCCATTTTTATTACAAGTTTATTTGTGTGTACATGTATGATCATACACCATGGTGTGTGTGTTTTAGTGAACAACTTGCAGGAGTTCCCCCCCCACCCCGTCTCTCTCTCTCTCTCTCTCTCGCTCACTCTCTCTCTCTCTCCCATGTGTGTTTCAGGGATCAAACTCAGATCATTCAGTTTGGCAGCAGTCACCTTTTACCCATGGAGCCATCATCCTTCCAGCCTAAAATCATATTCTTGAAGTTTGAATACATTTTCCTGTCCTTGTTAATTTGGCCTGGCTTATTCTCGGTGAACCCACACTGGCTCTGAGAATCATTACATTCCCTGCTAAATGTTCAAAGACTATTTTATCTACTTGCTTGTCCCACTACAAACCTGTCATCATCCTTCTAATTATTGTCTAGGAACTTAGGTAAAATTATAAAAAGAAATTCAATTACAAAGGCGAAACTATTCAAATAAATCTCTCTCTCTCTCTCTCTCTCTCTCTCTCTCTCTCTCTCTCTCTCTCTCTCTCTCACACACACACACACACATACACACAAATGAGTAGAAAAGATAGCAGCATCACACATAGAATTTTCACCCAGGAATGTATAACATGGATTTTATATGTGTGTTTGGAGTGGACCAAACAGTTCAAACATATCATTAGCAGCATGACACGATGCTCACATAAACTAAAACAGACTTTCATCAGTACCAGTTCTCTAGGTAGTTATGCCTTTGCATTCTTCTGTATACATCTATTTTACTTTTTTTTTTTTTGAGACAGGGTCTCACTATGAAGCCTTAGGTGCCTGGAACTAGCTATGCAGGGCAGACTAGACTCAGACTCATAGAGATCCTGCCTGCCTCTGCCTCTCTGGGGCTGGGGTTACAGGTATGCACAACTATGCCTGATTTATTTATTTACTTTTTGAGGCAGGGTCTCATGTAGCCCAGGCTGGCCTTAAACTACCCAGATAGCAGATAATGACATTACATTGTTGATCCTTCTCTCTCCACAAACCAAGTGCTGGGATTGTAGGCCTGCATTACCTCAGCCAGATTTTTTTAAAAATTGAATTTAGTTAATCTTGCTGTCCTGCCTGGCTTTAAATTGTATGTAGCCAAGGTTGATCCTGGACCTCTGATCCTCCTGTCTCCACTTTCCAAGTGTTGGATGCTAGGCATGTGCTACCATGTCTTACTGACTCTGGTTTTTTAAAGGAGGAGGTGAGCGGATCCTGCTGCCCACATGTGAGAGAGCCCCTCCTGTGGATCTACCTGCAACTCAATAGAATTTGGGATTATGTCAGATCCTGATTGGCCCAAAGTAGGTCTAGAAGAGCTAGTCCAATGGATGTATGTGGGTGCTCTTCTCATGGTCTGACCTCTTCTTGGATGACCCCCAAGGATCTGGAAGAAAGGGGACATGGTACTGTGTTTCCCACAATTTCCTGTGGATACCACTGCTGCAGTAGGATTACTCAACAGGACTCTGGACTAGCTGAGCTCTCCAGTGAAGACTTAAACTTCAGATGCTCAGTTTTTCGTATAAAATGAAGATGAAATTTATGAAATTTTATGGCAAATGGATAGACCTGGAAGTTATTAAGAGAGGTGACTCAGACTCAGAAAGACAAATATCTCATATTTTCTCTAACCTGTATACCATATATACGTATGAAGGGAAGCTGTCGAAGAAGGAAGAAGAAAGGGGAAAAGACAGGTGCCATATGAAAATGGAAAGGAGGTTATGGGATGGGTAGGAGGATACAATGAGGGGACAAGGACAGTGGGGAAGAAGGGAGAAGGAAAAGAAAATCAATAGCAACAAATTCTGTTTGAACATTTTATAATGAAAGCTAACACTTATTATGTTAATTAAAACTTTAAATTAAAAATATATAAATGTAAAAGGTTAAGGAAACTTACTACAACATATACTTATCAGCTGATAATGACCTGTTGGTTATCAGGCAGAAACCACAGCAGAAGTACCTGGGGTGAAACTATGGATAGTTTCATTCTAATGAGATATCTGTTTGTTTCTAACATTTTATAAGTTCTCTGAGCATTTCGTACAATGTATTTTGACCACATTCATCCCTTTCCCAGTTCCTCCCAGATCCAACCTTCCTTGCTTACCCACCCAATCCTGAGTCTTCCATTTTTTCTTTAGAACTCATCAAGTCCAGTTTGTGCTCCCTTGGGAGCGTGGCCATCCCTTGGAGCTTGGCTGACCTACAAGAGGTCAAACCCTTGAAGAAAACTGACTCTGCTTTCTCCAACAACTATCAATTGAAAAGAGGACCATGATGGGGGTGGGGTGGCTTTGAAGACAAAATCTAAATGAGATATTTGTACAGACACTCACACTATTAAAACATATTTTTAAATGTCAACATTTTATTTAAACCAGATGAAAGACATTTGTTCTAGATGGCCCTAAACAGTAAATTTTAGAATAAAAAGAAGGAAGGAGTGGCATACATATAATTTTTCTTCTGTCTTTATTTTCCATATAGAAAACTTGAAGATTTTCCAGAAAGTTCTAGGTACAAAATTTCATGCAAGATGTTATAATTTCTAATATTCACTCTATTTTGTTACTCTGATAAATATTGCCTAAGAAAATCTTTTATTGTAATATATATTTTCTCCATTTTCTGAAAGCTTTAAAAACACCATCTGATCAATTGCTCAAGTGAACTCTTAGTTTATAGTCTAGATCACTTCCTACCAGTGGTAGAGAGCCAATGCCACTAAAATTAGATTTACATTACACTTGTCGCAGATGCCCACGCCACTGAGTCCATCTTTTAGTTCATGTGGACTTACCACATTTTGCAGCTCTTAGGTGCACAGACACTTTCTCACCTCAAGTATCTGTGTCCTGGTTACTTTTTGTTATCAACTTGCCACAGCATAGACTCAACCAGAAGAAGGAGTCCCAACTCAATTGCCTTTATCTGATTGGACTGTAGCTATGTCTGGGAGAGTCATTGCTCATTGATGATTGACAGTGAAAAGACTCAGCCCACTGTGGGTGGCATCATCCCTAGACAGGTATAAGAAACCTAGCAAATCATGAGCCAGTCAGTGAGACAGAAACACGTTCCTCTATGGATCCTGCCTTCAGTCCCTTTCCTGACTTCCCTCAAATGATGGAGTGGGAAGTGTAAGACAAACAAACCCTTTCCTCTCAAAATTACTTTTGGTCATGGTCTTAGTTACCACAGTGCAAACTAGAACACTGTGCATGTCTGGTTTTTTTTTTTTTTTTTTTTTTAACTTGGGGGCTTGTGTTAGTACCACAGAATATGCACAAGGCAGTGTAGAAATGTGAAGTACTTAATGTCCCTGGTGCAGTACTGACAACCAAGGATCCCCTTCTTTCTTTCTCTCTCCCTCCCTGACTTGGAGCTCTCCAGGTAAGCTTGGCTCCATTTTCTTTCCCTAGAACTGAGATTATCAGCATGTTCTACCATGCTTAGCTTTTTTTTTTTTTTCAGATGGCTTCTAGATATTAAACTTAATGTTCTTATTTGGCAAATACTTCACTGACGGAGTTACCTCAGTAGACTCTCTTGACCCTTCTGACAAACATGAAGCATATTCTAAATGATTTCTCAGAAGATCCTCCAGGGAACCTCAGCTGTTTCAGGACAGTAATATGCTTATCAATATACAGTCTTTATCACAGTCTTGTTTCAGAGTCCCCTTTAGGACTCAGTTAGATACCCTTACACCAAACCTATTAAAATTTCAGTGCCTTGGTTAAGAATTAATGGCTTGCAGGATGTCATGTCTGCAGCCCAGGCAAGAGGGTGGTGAAGTAGAGGAAGGATGCTGTTGTGGAAATAGTGTGGGACTGAATCAAAGATCTCAAGCCAAAGTTAGGTCTCAATGGATTGTTTCAACATGTCCTGCAGTTGACCTGAAAAGCTCAGCTCTTATAGTGTCACAGCCAAGGGTCCTCCCTGGGACACTCAGCATTTTCTTACCTCTATTTGTTGGAGAAATCTAAGTTCAGTTTTCAGACTCCTTCTCTTGGTACCAAATTCATTCCTTTCAGGACTTTATCCCGTCATGTGATTTAGCAACACACACACACACACACACACACACACACACACACACACACACACACCCTCACACATACATACACACCTGGGGGGATTTCAAACCATTCACCTTCAGCACCTTCAACCTGACCTTCTCCTATGAACGCCAATGCTATGTAGCACCTCTCTACTTGTTCACCTAATAGGCATCAACTGAACATATCCACAACTGGATCCTTGCTTTCTTACTTATACTATGCACATGTCAAAATATACCTTTCATTTGCAATATACTTTTCTATGGTTAATTTGGGCCTGGCCTCCATCATCCTTTAGTCTGTTATAATCACCTACTGGACTAACCTGCGTGTAGTTCTGCTCTTGACCCCTTACAATTCATTCTAAATGACCTTCATAAGAGTATAAAATCAGAGGAAGTAGCTGATATACTAGGGCATCCCCAGCTTATAAATTCCACTGTACACTGAATGATCTTAGAGTAGCATTTTTCTACAGTTTTGTTATTAATTCTTTCTGCTTGTATCTTCTCTGAACTCCATCTTTTTCAGATTGGTGTCTCTCATTGTGCCTCTATGTCTTACGGGATTCTTGTTCTTCTTTCTTCCTGGAATTCTCTGCTGTTGTACATCCTTAAGGACTCTCTTTAGCAAGATCTCAGCTCAGATATCACTACATTGGGATGCCTTCCTTCACCTCTATTATACCAACTTCCCACACAAATACATGCTCATATGTAAGCACATGTGTACATGTATGTCCCTGTTAGTGCTTCCTTATATAGTTTCTTTATTTTATGTATCTTCCCTCTCTCCCAACCAAAGCATGAGTTCTATGAAATTAGTTACTTTGATTTATTTTCTGTGTATGCCTGGCACCCTACCATACTTTCTGGTACAAATCAAGTACCCAACAAATATACTATGAATGATGTAATGAACTAACTACCAATCAGGGGACGTTGGCTTGCAAAATTTTTAATCTGCCTTTTCCTCAAAAACAACATCTTAGTTGACTAAAAAAGTATTAAAGACATGTTATAGTTTATTTCAGAAAAGAACTGTAACTTAAAATTTTATTTTAAATTATGTGTATGCATGTGTGGGTATGTGTATGAAAGTGCAAGTACCCACAGAGGCCAGAAGAGGGCATTGGATTACTTGAAACTGGAGCTAAAGAATCTGAGAGCTACCTGATGTGGGTGCTAGCAAACCAGATTTTTAAGCCAGTGCTCTTAACCACTGAGTTGAGAGTTGAGAGACGGAGTGAGCCATCTTTATAGCTTTTTTTTTTTCATTATAAATTTTAGTCTTTTGAAGTTGCCTATCAACTTCAATTTTGTTAGGGCATATTAACTGGAGAACTTATTTTTAGGCTTCTTTCTTCTTCCTTTTTTTTTTTTAAAGTAAGTTTAATAAAACACACATATTTGTTTAGACCAACTTTATATTTACCTTCTATATTTTATTCCAACCTCAATGACATTCGGCATGAGTAATCTATTTTGCTCTAGGTACATTGTATTCTAATAGGATTTGAATTTAGGAACAAAAGGACTCATCAGAAGCACCTTCCGCTCATCGACTGTAACATCAAGAGGAAAAGAAGGGACAGTTAGATACCAATGTTGTAGTTACACAAATAGCCCAAGACACAGAGTCCAACCCTCTCTTCTTCTCTATCAAATCAATATGTGCTCATCGCTGTGTCTTTCCTCCACTCCTCTCAATTAGTAATTGTTTTATTTCTAATCCAAGAAATTATTTAGCTAATTATAAAACATTTACAGATACATGGATGTTCCCTTTCAATTCTTCCTTTGAAGCCGATATCAAGTTCTTCCTCCTCTCCTCTGTTTACCAAAGTAACAAGGACTGACATTTCTTTGACATCTGCTGAGTGAAAACTGATTTCAGCTTTTCAAACATGTCTCTTGAGGCTCAAGCACAATGCTACAATTGGTGCTCAATTGCTCAACTGCACACTGTGGTTGCAATCTTTTTCCTGCAATGGTTTTGACCTAGTCATCTCATTTGTAAATCTTAAATTCACAAATGACTCATCTTCCCCTATTTGATGATATTTATTTATTTGGGTGGTTCAGAAGTGTTTTATTATTACTTGCCTAACAAAAGTACAATGATTTGTTCCTTTATCAAACACCTCATCATTAGAATAAAGACTTAGTGTATGTTACAAGCCAATCAGCTCCGAACAATGATAGCCTGAGTGCTTCTACCTGTGAAGATAGGGGTTGATCTGTTTTTGGAGAGCCCTTCCTTCAGTCTCTATCTTACTGTAAATAGCCACTTATGGAGCCTTCTGGAAGGTTTCTGTCATCTTCCAGTATATGTTTATCAACAATATGGAAAGGGAAGTAGAAGAAAGGGCAAAATAGTGATAAGAAGGAAGAATAGATTCGTTCATTGATTTACAAATGCTGTCCTATGCCAGGCAAGGCGCTACAGCTGTATACAGATCAAGGCAAGAGCTTCTGGAGGCAAAGGGTGGTGGGGGTGCGTGTAGTGGGGGTGGAGGGGGGGTCCAGTGGGGTAGACTAGAAAAGGATAGGGGGTGGAAAGGGAAGTGAGTTCACTTAGAAACAGTTGGATTGCTGCTGGGAGGTGTGTGAAGGAGGAAAGGGTCACCATGACTGAACACCAGCAAAGGCTATGCCTGGGTTCCTTAGGAGTAGCTGAAAGAATGGTCTTTAAAATAACTGTAATTCCTATACAGGTAGGCTAGCAGCAACTGGAAGGAAATGCCTTGATAAATTAGAATGATTAGAGAGGTCAAGAAGTTGGAGAGTTTTCTTTTTTTTTTTTTTTGAAAGACAAGTGAGATCTAAAAAAGTAAAAACAATCAAATAAAAAGTAATACAAAACCACGGATGGGGACAGCAGGTTGGAAATGGCAATGGGAATGAACTCAAGGGACCACGGTGTGTAGAAAACACAGGGGCATGGTGCCCTGTAGAAGCTAAGGACAGGATGCTGGATTGGAGGTAAAGAGGAAGGGAAAGCTGAGAGGTATTTCAACCAGGCAAACTTAAATTTGTATACTGTGTTCAAGAATGGAAAGTCTGGCCACTAAGAGGGCTCACTGGGTAAAGGTGTCTGCTGCCAAGCCTGATGACTGGAGTTCAATCCCCAGGACCTGCATGTTGGAAGGCGTGAAATGACTTTGCAAGTTGTCTTCTGACCTCCACACACACACCATGTACACACACACACACACACACACACACACACAAATACACACACACACACGAATGAATGAATGAATGTAAAAATTTTTTTAAGGAGGGCAAAGTGCTGATGCTGTAATGTGGAGTGTTGAGGGCAGTACAGACAAATAAGAAAGCATTGCAGCAACAGGCCGGAGATGTTGAAAGCTGTCTCTGGGTATGGCATATCTATAGAAACATTTAATAAAAGCATGTTCAATGAATGGCAAACATGTTGATGAAAGACACTGTAGGAAAAAACACTGCCATGAAGACTAGAACTCAGAACCCGTGGGACCTGAGGCATGGCTTCCTGTGAAGAGAGCAGCACAAGCATAGCTCCTTCAGGTCTTGATCAGGAGAACTTAAAGTTAAGATGAGTTATATTAACTTTTATGTGAGTATCCTAGGGTAATGAGAAGACTATGCATGTGCCCTGAATTTGATCTCTTAAAATTGTTGATGTCAGGACTTATTCCTGTTCTTTACCTTGTTTGCATAAGTGAACCATTCAGTATGGCTAGCAGGAAAGTTAATCTAATTATTTTAGCAACCTACCATCACTTAACAGTTCATTTTCCCCACATTCACATTTCCTTCTTTCTTGTCTCCCTTGTTATCTCCCGACTCCCTTTCTTTCTCTTTGGACATATAGCCCAGGCTGGTCTTGAATGCATATGCCTGGCATGTTCTTTGTCATTTCAACATGTGTTGTTGCTGGGGATGGAACCCAGACGCCTTACTCATGCTAGGTAAGTACTGTACTGTTGACTTACATCCTTGGCTTTTCTCGATTTTAACAAAATTCCTGTCATTTGTTCACTTACAAACATATCTCATATGCTCTATGAGTTTAACTCATTTTCAGAGATATTGCATTACTTAAAATATTCTTCCTATTTATTGCAGGGCTGTATTAAAACATCCCTTTTTTGTGTGTTTGTTGGTTTAAATTTTCTGGACAGGGTTTCTCTGTGTAACCTTGACTGTCCTGGAACTCACTTTGTAGACTAGACTGGCCTCACATTCACAGAGCACCATCTGCCTCTGTCTCCTGAGTGCTGGGATTAAAGGCATGGGCCACCACAGCCCATCTAGCACCCTAAAATTTAAGCAGTTGGTGCCTGACAATAAAGCAAGATGCAGTTTATGCAGATCCACAGTACAAGGCTTGGGGCTGAAAAGATGTCTCAGTGGCTAAGAACTCTTGCTGCTCTTCCAGAGGGCCCAAATCAGCTAGGTCATATAACCTGTAACTCTAACTGCAGGAACCTGACACTGTTTTCTGGCCACCACTGGCATCTGCACACACATGGCATACACTCACACAGAATATACATATTGTTATATATTTTATTATATATTATATAAATATAATTATATATATTTCTATATAATACAAATAAAGAACATATATTATAAAACACAAATATACATATAATAAACATATACATAAGAAACAAAATACAAAACCAAAAAACCCCAGACATATACATAAGTAAAAAGTGAAAATAAATCTTAGAAAACAACAACAACAACAACAACAACAACAACAACAACCCCAAGCATATTACAAAGTTGTCATGACCAGTAACTTCTACATGTTTGCCAGTGAAAAAGGCAGATTCTTCCTGGTCCACTCACGAATAGTTGTAATAGACTACAGATGTTTGGACTCCCCAGATACTCTGAGCCCACATGGTATAAGGAATGACCACACCACAACCGAGTCTCAGTTGCTCACTTTTTATCTATAGAAGAAACAACCTTCTTGCTGTCGTTTTAAAAACAGTAGAAAATACTTTCCAAACAAAATTAAATTAAAACTGAGCTGCACTTTTGCAACTGTCAATACTTTACAAAGTTCGTCAATACTGCACGAATACTTTAGTGATTCATTTATTCTCTGCTCTGTATTTTAATTTGAGTTTTATAGTAATTGATAACTGTGTCTGGAGTGATGAGTTAGAAGCAGAGGTTTGTTTGTTGAGTTGGTTGGTTTGGGGATAAACTTTCAGATAGTCTAGCCTGGCCTTGAACTCTCTATGTTGCTAAGGTTGACCTTGAACTTCTAATCATCCTGGGATTACAGTGTATATCTGGTTTATGGGAATTGAGTATGCCTTCCCATGTGCTAGGCAAACACTTTAGCTACTGAACTACAGCTCCACCCCGACTGATACATGTCAACAATTGATTCTCTTGGAGTTGAGGACGTTCTATGGCATAAAACTCCCATCACAGCCGATTTCAAGCTGATTTCAACTGTCAAATTTTGTAATGGACGCTGGAAAAGTGGTTTTGTACCAATGCAGGATTCTAAAATATCACCCGAGTCATCAGCGCGGTTAAGTTTGGTCATCTAACTACTGTCACTAAATGTATCACAGAGGTTGCCAGTGTTGGATGAACAGAAAATGTTTGAACAATTAGGAAACCTCAATGACAAGTGAGTCAACCAAATGGAACTCTCATCGTACTTTTTTTCCTACTTAAATTATCACAAGTTCTCTAGAAGTCTTTGGATAAAAAAAAATACTGGAATATTTTTAAGCATACCAAATAAAATTCACGTGAAGGGGAGAATGCTAAGAATTTGGATTGATTCATCTAGTGACTTTCAGGGTTAGAGACACAGCTCAGTGGTGCGATCCTTACCACACACAAGGTCTGGGTTCCCCGTTGCCCTCACCAGTTATCACCAAACGCCAAAGGAATAATGGTTAAACAAATCGAGTGCACATCTCATGCTCCGTACTTCCTTGTTTCCAGAGGATTATGAACAAAACAACAACAACAAAAAACTACAATGAAAATGGGAGTTTTAGGTTGACTGAGTCACGGACTATCTAGTTGCAAAGGTCATTAAGACTATGTTAGAATACTGTTCTTTCCCTAGATGTCTGTTGAAATCACGGACTTTTCTCTGTCTGAGGTCGTTTCGATGTGATTTTTATAGACAGAATGAACTTCACGCATTGAGCACATCGCTTTGGTGTCATGACACGTGGAGCATGTCTACAGCAGAGGTGTCTTAGCTTACTGAACAAAGTACAAATCTTGGAATCCAAACAGCTACAGTGGCACTGAGCAGATGAATGACGACTTTAGGTAGGGGAAACTGAGACCCAGGGAGGGAAGTCTCAAGTGAAGGGTATGGGGACTGTGAAATTCATCTGCCTTCTTGAAAAAGCTCAGCTTTAACTCTGGCCCAAGATTCTCATTCCTCACTATGTCCTGTCTTCAAAAATTAAAAAAAAAAAAAAAAAAAAAAAGAAAAAACCAGCAATGAGCACACATGTGGTCATAAATCAGCCTGATGATGGTTAGGGGGAGAAAAAAACCAAGGAAGGGTTTGAAGCAGCCCAGAAGGGCCCTCCCCAGTTCTTTGCACTCACCTTGAGAAGAACCTCGTGACGAAGGACACAAAAGCTACTCCTCCTCTCCTCCTATGCCGGTGATCAGCAGTGTTCTCTTTGGACTCCTGGCATCTGGGCCCAGTTGCTGGGTTACAGGCAAATATAATCAAAACAAACACTAAAAGGTACTCTTTTGGCTCCTAACATCTTGGAAAGGTCTTCTGCCTTGTAGCTTCTATGCGCCCAGTGCCTTTCTCATTACTTGTTGTCCTCTGCTTTCCTTCCTGCAGCACAACTTTTGATTAGAAACTCATGAGCAGAAGCTGCTCATAATGAGACCGTTAGACCTTCGGACCTCTGCTCCAACTTCCTGCAGAAGTCAGAGCATTTAACCTGTTCCGTAGTGACACTTAACAGGATTTGCCACCCTACCCTAACCTCTGGGAACTGGGGTGCTGTGGTGTGGCTCTTAACCTCTTGCTCTCCACTTTTTTTCCAGTCACCGAGGACAGATTGCCAAGGAAACAAATGGTATTTTCCACTCAGGACTATGGTGCCAGGTTCCGAGATGGACTTCCTGCCTCTCGGCGCTTGTGATGTGTTATACTATATTTGAACTTGGACAGGAAAGCTACAGGCATGTTTAGAAGTTTGGGAAATAAGATCTATGGCAAAAGTCAATCTATTAACCAGTTTGTCCAGAGTATTTTATTAAGGTCCACGGGGTGCCAAGCACTTTAATAGAGTCAGGGCATTCCAGAGTGCTCTGCAGAAGTCAAAGGCACCAGGGTGATTTGTCTTGGAGAAGGGGAAGAGGAACTGTCATAAATTCTCCAACATTTAAAGAGGCATTTTATTCAAAGGGTAGGAAATGAGTGAACCCCAGCTCTGCAGATGAAGAAACACAAAGAAATACACTTTGAAATATGGGCTTTCTGTTTATTTCCAACAGTGTGAATGTCCAAATACTTGGATGTCTTCCCTAGAAAGATGGTCACATATCCTTTCTGGAAACCCACACCAAAACAGTGTGAACTGGTTCACTTCTGTAGGGCCTTGTGAGTGTGCATGTGGTTATCTGAAGGCTGGAGGAGGCACGACTTTTGATGTAGGGAATGTCTAACCACCATTAATAAACTTTGAAAAGCAAACATTCACCGTGTTTCTAGAAAGGTCACCGGTAAGCGATTTTTTTTCCTGTGTTTTGTAAAATTCGAGCCAAAGATGACAGGGTATCTTTTCCAGGACCACCAAAAATATGAATGTCAGAACCAAGCACATATTTTCAAGTGTACATTGTATTTTATTAAAAGTTTGAAGGCTCCAGAATGAGGTTTCTCTATTAGCCTTTCCAGGCTGGCTTACACTGGGTTCTCTCTCTCTTTTTTTCCTCTGTTCCCTTTTCATCTATCATTATAAATACTATTTATTGAATTCTTGCTGTTCCTAGCTTCATGCTCTGAGTATTAGTATAAATTCATCTTTTAAGCCTTCCATCAGGTAGGCATCCAGACAGAGACAAATTCTACTAAAACTTGTCCAATCACAGTTACCAAACCACCAGGTAATGGAACCAGACCTGAACTCCTATCTCTGAATCCACGGTTCTTTCTCTACTATACTGCTGCTCTGCCAAGGGGAATGACTCAATAATGCTAAAAGGACTAAATTATGTTTAATTAAATATAATTCATATGTATTAGCCTTATCAAAATTGCTATGATACGTGTGATCTATGTCAATCAACAGACTTGAGACTGGGGATATTGCTCATCTGGTAAAGGTCTTGTCTTGCAAGCCCAAGGATCTGAGTTCATTTTCCCAGAACCCATGTGAAAAAACCTTGGGAGGAATTTGTAAATCCTTACACAGGAGAGGAAGCCGAGGCAGGCGAATCCCTAGGATTGGCAGTGCAACTAGCTAAGCCTATTCTGTGAGGTCAAGATAGATGAGAGATCTTGCCTTATAAACAAGGTGGATGGCACCTGATGAAAAGCGGCCCTTGTCTGGCCTGCATATGCACCTCAATATGACCATGTATGCCAGAACATTCACACACAATGGCTGAAAACCTAAAAAGTACCTAACAGTGTTTGTGATGGTTTGTATATGCTTGGCCCAGAAAATGACACTGTTGGAGTGGGTGTGTCACTGTGGATGTGGGCTTTAAGACCCTCATCCTAGCTGCCTGGAAGCCAATACCCTGCTAGCAGCCTTCAGATGAAGATGCAGAACTCTCAGCTCATCTTGTACCATGACTGCCTGGATGCTGCCACACTCCTGCCTTGATGATAATGGACTGAATCTCTGAAACTGTAAACTAGCCCCAATTAAATGTTGTTTTTACAAGAGTTGCTTTGGTCATGGTGTCTGTTCACAGCAGTGAAACTCTAACTAAGACAGAGTTCAAAGTAGAGAACTGATTTTCTTACTCTCACCAAATACCTTTTCAGAGTGACATTATAGATGTAAGATGAATTCATTCAGGTGGCATTTCCTAAAAATACTAGTGTAACAATAAATTCTGGAAAACTTTTCACATGGTGTTGATATTTTGTCCAACAATTTAAAGCTATTTTATAATCTGACAAAGGCATGCCGTTGACTTCATGCCTCTGGAACGTTCCAAATCCCTTTTAGAGAAGCCTTTCTATTTGAATCTCCTTGGGATGGAGTCCTCCCTTTTCCTTTCATGATTAGATTTACCAGGGCTATAGGTAGAATAAGCAATTGATAGAAAGTGCTAGAATCTGGTTTGATTTTAGACAAGGCTTTTAAAACATTACTTGAAATTATATATGTGTGTGGAGGAGGGGTTATGTGCACATGTGTGCAGGTACTCACAAAGACCAGAAGGGGACATTGGGTCCCCTTGATATGGAGTTACATTTGGATGTGCCTGCCTCAACAGCACCAAGTGCTCTTAACTATTGGGCCATTTCTTCAGCCCTAAGCCTTTTATACTCCAGTTGGGGCTTTTCTTCTGCAAAGTGATAACAAGGACCCTCAGTTAATGTGTTTCCTATGAAGAAGTAAATAAAAAAGTAAGAAGAAAAAGTTAGTGAGGTATGTAATTAGTGATGGTGTTTGTGGTCGCATGTGGAAAGGATTACATTTTGGTGGATGTTTTCCCCATTAGTGGTCATGTTGGGAATCCAGTGCATGGAAGGAAAGCGCTCCACTATTAAGCTACACTCAGTCATTTTCATAGTTAAACCTAAATCTAGAAACTTGTAGCAGTGAATACAATGACTCGTTTGGGTCACCTGACCTTCATATTCTGATTCTCTGTAAACTAGACTGTTTCTTTTTGTTTGTTTGTTTGATTGATTGATTTTTAAGACAGGGTTTCTCTGTGTAGCCCTGGCTGTCCTGGAACTCACTCTGTAGACCAGGCTGGCCTCAAACTCAGAAATCCGCCTGCCTCTGCCTCCCAAGTGCTGGGATTAAAGGCGCATGCCACCACTGTCCAGCTAACTAGACTGTTTCGAGGGCAATATGTTCGCTCTTTGCTTTGAATTTTCTCTGAGCTGGATGATTATAAAAACAAAAATCATCAATTTCTCTGTAAAATGTCTTTCTCTTCCCATAATTCCTACCCCTATTGATGCTATGAGAAGCCAAGAAGGCAAGCCCAGTCTCTTGTGTAAAACTCTCCTTTTGTCTCTCTTTCACCCCACCCCAGTACATCCTGCTCCTTGCCACCTGGCCTCCTGTTTTAGGGCATGCAGTAGGTTGGCAGAGGTCAACGTCAAGTTGAAGTCTGTCTTATCTCAATGACTATGCAGAGCAAGAGGCATTCCAAGCAAGAAAAGCATCAGGGTAGGTGGTAGAGCAAGGAGGGCCCCTTCAGTGTTTCACCACATAAGATTCTAAATGTTTCCACCTTCCTTGTTTTCTAGGAAGCTCCAGCTCCTGGTACCACAGTCCAACTCTTAGTCCTGGATTCATCTGTTACTAGAGCTTTAGTACTGCCAGGTGCAGGGTTGGGGTAAGGAGATAGAACTTCAGACAGAACAGACCTGGGCTGGTGTCATGTTCTAAGTTGTGCACCACATTAAAAACTGGGGAAAAGGTTTAAAAGTAGAAAGGAATAGGACATAGAGAATAGAAAGCATCCACATAGATTTTGTAAGATGAGGCAGGGTTCTATCAGGAAACCGCTGCTCATGTTATTTGTGGGAGGATGTGTGCATGGGTTGTGTGTGAGCATACACAACTGATGTATGCATTATAGTTATATATAGTTAGCTAATCCCGTATCTCACAGATTGTCACATGGACAATTTCCTTATACATCAGGGTGGTCATATAATCCCCTTCATCAGGAGCTGCAATATTCCCAGGAATAATTCATAAGCATGGCCTTGAGGGTAATCCAACTCCAGATTCCTTCTGGTTTCATCGACTCTGGACGTTATACTCTCCTCTGTGGCTTCCAAAATGCCCTTTTCACTTGTCTCTTTTGCCTTTGTTCTTAGTGTCCTCAGTGCTGAATGACATCTTCAATTCTCTGTTTGTCTTCATTCAAGTCATTTAAAAATTGCTGTAAAGCAATGTGTACCAACCTTCTTCGTGCTGCTGAATGCAGTTCTTCATGTTGTGGTGACCTACAACCATAACATTATTTTCTTTGCTATGTCACAACTCTAATTTTGCTACTTAACGAATTGTAACGTAAATATCTGATATCTAGGATATCTGATATGTGACTCCTGAGAAACCATCATTTGATCCCAAGAGGGGCCATGACCCATGGATTTAGAACCAGTGTTCTAAAAAGAATTATTTTTTTTCTGATTAAAAATTTGGGATATTTCAAACATTAAGAAGAATTAAGTAGAAACATATAATCCCTTCACTTGGAAGCAGGATATCTTTAGATATACTTTCTCATCTTTGCTTCAGTGTACATGTAGATATTATATATAGACATGCATATATATTAAAAACTTTTATTTCTTATTTAGTATATTATAAAAAATTTGCAATGCTACTAAATATTTGTAAAAATATAAACACTGTTGTTGGGTGTGTTGTCTAGCACTGGGATGTGGAGCCAGGGGAACCAGGGAGAAAAGACCATCCTTAGCTACACAGTGAGTTCAAGGCCAGGTAGGGGTAAATGGGATCTCAAAAGACCCCCAAATAAATAAATATGCATGTTTTATAACATGTTTCTTTATATATACTTTCTGTATATTTTACTCTGAAAATATCATTAAACATTTAATAATTCATAATATTTTATTTTTATAAATATTTTCTTCCTATATCTCTTTATCTAGATCCGTGAGTTTTTTTTTTTTCTCTTAGAATTAAATGCCAAATTTGGATTTCTTGGGTAAAATTGTAGCAATACTTTTTAAGGACTTGATAAAAATATATTGCTTGATTTCTCATGAAAACTGCACACAGTTCTAATTTGTGTCAACACTATGTACTATCTTAAAAATACCTGCAAATCTGACAGATAAAAAATAAATTTGTAGTTTACTATTTTAGTTTGGATATTTTGAGTAGTAGCAAGGTGAAAAACTATGTTTTGAGAAAATTTCTTGCCTCTAATCTTTTTTTTTTTTTTTAAATCAAGGAGGTTGTTTTCCCTCGCCCCTATTTCCCCCTTTTATAAGAAACCCTCCTGATTCTTAAAAGCTCTTTTTTTTTTTTTTTTTTTTTTTTTTTTTTTTCAAAGCTGAACTTAAAGCGCCTTCTCTATGGAACTTTCTTTTAGTCTTGACTTTAACATTTCATTTTTTACCATCCCATAATTCTTTGCACCTCTGTTTACAGATCAACATACTCTACCATATTGGATGGTATCTCACTTCATTAAAAGACATTTTCGAGTAGAAAGCGTTCTTTGTTTCCTCCTGAGTCTCTCTCCAATAAAAGTCAGAAATCTGGGAATCAGCAATTATTCTTGGTCTTTGCCAAGAGAGAAAAAGACTCTTTTTTTTTTTTAAGGTGAAATGTTCGTTTTTATTTTTATTTATGTGTATGTGTGTCTATGTTAGTGAATGTGCACATGTATGCAGAGGCCTTTGGAGGCCAGAAGGGGGCATTGCATCTCCAGATCCAACAAGCTGCTGTGAGCTTCCTGAAGGGTGCTGGGAAGGAAACAGGAGTTTTCGGCCAATAGCAGCTCTTAACTGCCGAACCATCTCTCTAGTCCTTTCAACATGAATGTTTGTTTGTTTTCTTGTCTGCTTTCAGAATACTCCATCTAGGGTGCACTCACCTTTGCTTAGAAGGATTCTCTAAGCACCAATCTACATCTTCCTGGGGCACCAGGAAGGAGGAACAAGCATTGACCTCTCTCAAATGTGCTTCACTGTGCTTCCTAGCTCCACTTAAAATCATTTCATCAACCAGGCTGTGCATTGTTTCTTCTTTCTCCCTCCTCTCAATACCCCGGTGCTCGGCTTTAATAGATTCACAGGACATTTGAGACGGTTTCAATTACTCTTGTAAATTGGTCAGAGGTTAGAATCATAAAACACAGTTGCTAGACAGAACCTCAGAGATTAAGGAATCCCAAACCTTTGACCCTCTATCAGTTTCTACTCTGGAGACTTCCCTCATGTGAGTTGAATCTGGCCTTCCAGGAAGAGTAAAACTCAGGATATAATTCTCCCTTTCACTTTCCATCTGAGAGGCCGTTGTTCTGAGCACCTCTCTGGGGGGAGAACACAGCTTTAACTTTGGGAAGCTTAGACCAGTAGCAGGTGTCTTTCTAGGGTTCCCAGAGTGATGCCCCTGCATCCGTCTCCAGTGCCATCCTCCAGCGATGGCATACCCACTACACACCGTGTCAGCTTGTAGATGTTTCATTTTTTTTTCTACGTCCTTTTTAAACATTTTCTTTTTAAGATTATAATACAATCACAGCTTTTGCACTTTCCGCTTCCTCCCTCTAAACTGTCCTAGATACCCTTCCCCATCCTCCTCTGAACTCACGGTCTCTTATTTATTTATTTATTTATTTATTTTGGTTTTTCGAGACAGGGTTTCTCTGTGTAGTCCTGGCTGTCCTGGAACTCACTCTGTAGACCAGGCTGGCCTCGAACTCAGAAATCTGCCTGCCTCTGCCTCCCGAGTGCTGGGATTAAAGGCGTGTGCCACCACCGCCCGGCACGGTCTCTTATTTTACGAATTGTTTTAACATGTTTTCTGCAAAAACTGGGAACCAGTTGAGCCTCTTGTCTGCCATATTGTGCTGAAATCTTTGCAGAATTAGAAGAATAATTATTATTTCTTCCTGTTGTCTTAATTTTGTATTTGAAGAATCGAGGCTCACCACAGTTATTTTCCCACACCAGATTTGAATGAAAGAAAGGCAATTTGAACTCCTCCTACAGTAAATGCTTCTGGAGCTTGCTTTCCCCTGCTGATGCAACCACGGACTCTGGGGGTGGGGGTGGGGTGGAAGGAAGGTTTGTTTTTAAGATATCTTGATTTCAAACGTTATTTCTATGAGTTCAGAGTGGGCTGTGGAAATGGCTTTGTCAGTGAATTTGAGGACCTAAACTTGGATCCTTTAGAACCCAAGTAAATATCCAGGAGTGGGACCTTTAGTCTTAGCACTGGATAATCTTATGCAGATACAGGAGGGTCCCTACAGTTTATCAGCTGGCTAGTCTTGCCTAATTTGTAAGCTAGGGGTTAACTGAGAGGACCTACCTCAGAAAACAACTTTGGTGACACCCCCCGAAATTATGTACATATGCTTACACACACAAAACAAAAATAAAAGGAAATTAAAAGATTTGTCGAATGAATGAGGAGATTACTTCATTCAGGAATACGTAGGCCAGTGAGGCAGTTCATCTGGTAAAGACCACTTTCTGTTGAGACTGGTGACCAGAACTTGAGTGGTGACCGGAAAGAACTAATTCACAAAAGGGATTCATTTTTACCTCTCGACCCTCAAAAGAGTACAATAAAAACTTTAAAAAAAATATATGGAGTTAGGCTTGGTGGCACACACCTTTGTCTCAGGACTCAGGGGGCAGAGGCTGCTGGGTCTTTACTAGTTCAAGGACAAGCTGGTCCACAAAGGGAGTTCCAGGCCAGCCAGAGCCACACAGTAAGAATATGTCCCAAAGAAAAAGAAAAGAGGAACATGTGTGCTCATTGAGGAAGTGAAATGTAAGACTCAAGATGCCAAGGGACTTTGCTTCAGAGTACTGTCAAAACCACAGACCTGGGGGCCACTCACAACTAACTGGATTTAAATCTTAATTTTGTGGCAAATTCTTCATTTCTCTGTTTCCAAGTTCAGTCATCTGTTAGGAAAAGTAACATTACCTAGATCTTGGGCATTCAGCAAGATAGCATTCATTTATTTATCTATTCATATTCTTGGCAGAGGTGTTTTTAATATTTACTATTTATGTGATCCTTAGCAGCAGCCTTGAAAGAGCTGTACATTATACACCATCCCAGCAGTAAGAGAAGGCATCATCTTGCAGTTGAACCTAAAGTGTTTGTCCTGGTGTCAGGCACACTCCAAGCAATAAGTGGCAGATGTTGTTATTATTACATTCTTATCATTATCAGTATGCTTTTCTACACCTGCTTGTGATTTTGACATATCTAATATTTGATAATAGGTGGGAGGCCTAGTTAACATTTTCCTGCATTGGCATTTCTAATTAAAGGATAATGTTGTAAGGTAACAAGCAATTACTGTTAACAAAGGAAGTACTGTATAATCAGAACCTTGTTTCAAAAAAATGGAGGGTTTCTTCTCCACTCCCTCCTTGACTGCTGTTCTGCCGTTCCCACATGAAACACTCCGAACAGGGGCTGGCACAATGAATAACTATTAGCTGAAAAAAAGACCATGCAGAAGAATGAAGGTTGCACAGACTCTAAACACAGTATCTGGCTGGTCCCCACAAAGGAGGATGCTATGGGCCTAGATTGCATAAGGCTGCTCTCCATGGCACAAGAACTCTAATGCTCCTCTTAGAAACTCTAACGTCTCCACTTGGGGGAAAATGGAAGGTGGCAGACTTTGTGCCGGAAGATATTTTTAATGGCACTAGATAACAATGGGGAAAGAAAAAGTGCAAATGCTGTATATGCAATAATTATCTTCCAAATGCTCCCGGGGGAAGAAAATGCTGAAATAGCCATGTTTCCATGTGTACGTTTCACAATGAGCGCCACTAGACGTAACAGTGTTTGATAATAATTTACTGCATTTGGAGATTGGTATGTTAGGATTTAATGCCCTCGTCAATGGAAATAACTTTTACGTGTACTTAGTGCATATCCTTGAAAGTGTTCTGTAATGGAAAGAGCATGTGGCGTGGAGCTCTGAAGGGTTTTTGCCATATCAGGTTCACATTCATAAAGATGAATTTGTTTATGTGGGTCAGATTCCATTTCAACAACTCTCAGTTCGCAAAAGATGAAAAAGCCCCAGGTAATAATGTATTCATTTCAGATTATAAGGTCTACTCATGTATGATTACGGTCCTCTACTCATATGAATATTATTTAAGAGATAGCGTAACAAACTCCACATTTTTATTGAACTTGAGATCGTGGAATTTGACCCACATATTATTTAGCCCCGATGTAACTGATAGGTTTTCTAGACCATCTGGAGAAATCATCTGCTCTTATCCACCTTTGCAAGAGCATTGACTATTAGTAGGTTCCATGTCTCACATATAATTCAAATTCATCACCACCTTAGAAAATGAATGTGATCGGTGCGAAGATACTTTAACTTTCAAGACATACTCACTGTAACTTTAGCACGACAAATCCTACTGATAACAAACTTGCAGGGATGTTAAACCTTTCTTTCCAGGTGCCGATCACCCCTTTCCTCCAACACAGACATCATTTTAGATAAACAGTGTAACTTACAAGTAGAAGACTCATCTGCTGTTATATTCCAGGAATTAAGATCTGACCCATAAATTCCACTCGACAGCAGCCAACTGGTTTTTCTTTTTTTTTCTCTCTCTCTCTCTCTTCTAAAAGAAATCTGCTTTCATTCTTCATGTGTTGAATGTGAATCAGGGAACTGACGCATCAGGAATGAACAATCCATCCATCCACACACCCTCGTGTATCTCTAGCCATAATTGTATGCATGTGTGTGCGGTGGTCGTGCGGTGTGTAAAAACCGCCGTTATGGTGAGTGAGCACTTAGGAAAACAGAAATCAGTCAGTATGAGTTTAAGTCAGACAGGGTGTGGGTAGATAATAGAAAAGGGTACTTATTTTTTTCTGCATACCTCCTAAGTTCTCTGCAGCGTTCCAATTCAGAACTAAAACCTTCATTGCTATTCCAGTCATAGAATTCAAAGATGGAAAACACCTATTAGGTTACTTAGCTTGTCCCCTGAGGGCCAGCATTGAAGATTACTTCGATAGCATATTTGATTTCCTCTTCTGTGTCTTCAGCGCTTGGTCCATCTTCATTTTAAAATGTCTGTGCTGACGAGGTTTTAGCTTTTTTTTTTTTTTTTTTTTTCCCTGAGGTAAGTGTATTTACTTGGACTTCTTTGCATTTCTTCAATATTCAGATATGTTTTGTAGTCTGCAGAAACTATTGTTTGCCTGTAATCAGGTCTAGGCAGGTGACCTTTCCCTCTTTATAGGACTGATCATGTGGCTACGGATCACAGCATCCCAAGCAACTCAGGGGTAATAATAGCAATAACTGCTGCATTATCTTGCCTTCATGCATATTTATGTATATGCATGTTCATCATTGTCAACAATTTCTTTCTCAGATTGCTCATCAACAGAGGCTGGAGAAAAGACAAGCAGATCATTTGAGTTATGTAAAACTGTGCATCGGGAACTAGCCACAACCCAGCTTGCCCCAGATCTCATTATCAGAGCAGATAGTGTACGGTAAGGAGACCTTGAGTCTGTTCAACGCAAGTCATTTGGAATTTAAGATCAAGAGTTTCAGCTGGGCCCAGCAGAAAGAAGGGTGAGGGGTTTAGGTTGAGTCTGAAACTTTTCTAAGGGCTCACACATGTGAGTCTCATCTTTTGAACAGCTTTCCTCTGTGTGCGGGTGTGTGTTCTAAAAGATTTTCCTTCACTGAGAAAACTGAGGCACACAGACTGCTTGCTCCTTGCAGCAGAACTGGGGAGGTTCCAGGAGGCTGGCCTCAGAGTCCGTGCTAGAACCTCTGTGCTGACGGGAGGAGTGAGGGGTGCTGACTGAAGGTGGGTTTTGAGTCACAAGTCAAAGGGGCCTTGTGAGGAATATTGGTTTTGTAGCACGCATGTAAGTCAGCTGTACCAGCTCCTTTGTCTGGTAGTGGGACTAATAGTAGCTTTCTGTTAGATTTTATGAGGCGTAAGTAATTGTATGTCTAGTTCTTGGACAGTTTGTGGCAGATGGCTGCTAGCAGCTAAAGGGTAGTTTAGTTTCCTCTTTTTCTTTTTTCTTTTTTCTCTCCTGCCCTCGTTTGTTCCCTCCCTCCCTCCCTCCCTCCCTCCCTCCCTCCCTCCCTCTCTCCCTCCCTCTCCCCTTCTATTGCTTCCTAAGACATTGTGTCATGTCTCACGAGGCCCAGGCTGGCTTCAAACTGCCTTTGCAGTTGAGGATGGCCTTGACGTGTCATCTTCCTGCCTCTCCCTCCTAAATCTTGGGTTTAGAGGTGTACGCCATCACGCCCAGTCATGCTTCCTGTTTAACAGCTTCTTATTGTCTTCTTATTAACAGTACGTTCACCCACTTACTTCTTCTCATCTGCCATTTGAAAGTAAACTATTGTCCAAGCATCTGCCTCTGAATCTTCACCTGAATACACACACACACGCACACGCACACGCACACGCACACGCACACGCACACGCACACGCACACACGCACACAGAGTCTTTTCAATATTTAGTAATGCTCACTTTGCCTTTATGTTCACTATATTCCATTGGTAGACGCTCTATGAAGACGACCTTCAAACTAAGAATAGACTTTTATTTTTAAATAAAAGTTTGTTGCTTTATAGAACTTGGAGTACTTTTTCTTCTCAATAGCATGCTATATAGGATAGTGAGGTCATTGTATCAGCTCATCGATCTTTTAAAATACGCACATGTCTAAGCTGTCATACACTAATAGTCTGTGCAAAGTAGCAAAGAATATATTCTGTTTGCTCACTATAGGTAACTTATTCCGTTAATCTAGCTTAACTTGTTCAAGCTGGAAACAGGTCCTGAGAGGAGACACAATGGATTAAATTCTATAGCATCTAATAATTGGAGTAACTCCAGAGAATTAGAGGATCATCCACTGGCCCATGGTTAATCAAATGCTTCCCTTCGAACCAAGTGTCAGCATATATCATGAAACATTGTACCTCAAGAATGGCTAGAGAGAGACTTTGTGCTATGACCACGTTGTATCAGGGCAAACATGACAAAGATGTCGGAGTCAGAAGGGGACAGGAAACAGTTATAGCAAGACACCACAGGGCTCACGGCCTCACATGAAGTGAGTGAGTGCTTGGAGCATCAGATGAAGTGAATGAGTGCTTCCAGGTCACATGAGGCCTTGGTATATTTTACACTTGGAACATGTAAATCTTCCTGTTTCATTCCAGTAATCTCGTTTTCTGTCTGAACTAGTGTTCATAGGGTTGTTATAATCAACAAGTTGAATTCCTTAGAGTAGAACTCCACTTTTGGCCGTTTCTGGTGGCTTAGCTAGGTTAGGATTACATGGGATGGCAATCGGAGAGAGGGGGAGAGTCAAGGGTTGTGAGTGAAAGACAGTGGCTACACTGGTCTGAATGGCAGTGGGTTTTTATTAAACTCTTAGTTCACAATGCATTACTGTCACCTCCTCGGTGTCTTCCCTGTCACACATTGCCAGTTTCTCTCTCCCTTTCTCTCTCTCCGTCTCTTTCTTTCTTTCTCTCTTTCTCTCTCTCTCTCTCTCTCTCTCTCTCTCTTTCTTTCTTTCTTTCTCTCTTTCTTTCTTTCTTTCTTTCTCTTTCTGATTCACACTGTTCATATCTTGAATGCCCCTTTGTTCTTTTCTGCTCATACAAAGTTTATTCTGCCTTCATTACATCTCAAGATGAGTCATGGAGAGTTATAGAATTTTATGACAGGAAGGGGACA
Organism: Arvicanthis niloticus; assembly: GCF_011762505.2. Lineage (NCBI taxonomy): Eukaryota > Metazoa > Chordata > Mammalia > Rodentia > Muridae > Arvicanthis > Arvicanthis niloticus. The sequence goes on from NC_047662.1 coordinate 90,045,747, forward strand.
AAGCAATCTAGTTCAAAGGCTCCGAGAGGTTGTCAAGGTCATTGTACTAGAAAGCAATGCTGCCCGAGGTTGAACTCAGGTTCTGACTTCGGTATGCTTTTCATAGACAGTGTTTTAGCCTCTCTTAGTATGGTGGGACGGCCACCTCACAATGTGATGTTTAATTCTGTGTTCTCCTGGTTTGTACACTTGGCTCTGGTGCTTATCTACGACAGATTTCAAGCTTGTTGAAAGCAGAAATGGTACTTTCTTTTCTTGTGTTTTCTCCTAGCATGGCACATGATGCCTGGCTTTGCAGCGATCAGTAACTTCTTTGTGTATTCCTTAAATCTCACAAGAAGTAAACAAGGAATTGCGGAAGATTCCAGGACTGGCATGTAGAAGGAGCATAGATGTAGAATGTTCCAAGAATAGACGGGTCCCATGAGTTATTATAGTTTTTAAATAACCATTGGTGGCTGAGATTTTGTTGTGAGGTAAAAGGTTTGGAGATTTATAGCCTCTGAAGGGGAACTGGATTCCCAAGGCTGGCCATTTTATTAGTTGCTTGGAGATGGCACTAGCCCAGGAGTCGGCTGTCTAGAGCATTGTCCCATCCGGGTGTGTGGAAGTTGCAATGTACCAAGTCAGGCTAGTTGAGACATTCATGGGTTAATCATGTTCCCTTTCCAGCACTGTTACAGGTGGCCCTTCTGTGAGAGTTTATTGTTCATAGGCAACATGGAAGAGAGGGGATACTAACCATTTTATAGGAACAGGGTCTCAAGTAGCTCTGGCTGGCTTGAGCCTGCTATGTATTCTGAGGTGGCTTTGAACTTCTGTTCCCCTTGCGCATCTCTCTCTCTCTCTCTCTCTTTCTCTCTCTCTCTTGGTTTTTCAAGACAGGGTTTCTCTGTGTAGTCCTGGCTGTCCTGGAACTCACTCTGTAGACCAGGCTGGCCTCGAACTCAGAAATCCGCCTGCCTCTGCCTCCCAAGTGCTGGGATTAAAGGCGTGAGCCACCACCGCCCGGCCTCATCCATCTCTTAAGTGCTTAGGTTGCAGACTTGTTTTATTACTAGGGATGGGATTCAGGGCTTTGAGCATGCTAGCTAGGCAAGTACCGTACTGATGGAACTACTTCAAATGTCAGCTTTCTTATCAATAGCTCTGAAGAGTGTTATAAATACCAACTTGAATAATATATGCAAGTTTTATTTTAAGTAGGGTCAGGGGTTGACCTCAGTGGTAAAGTTCTTACCTAGCATGTGCAAAGCACTCTGTTGTATCCCTAGCACCACAAATCAAAATCATGAAATATGAGGTGTTGATAGGTCCAGTAGAGAATGTTTCCATCCTTGGTTCACAGGCATCATTATAAACCTCACGGTGCACTCCTTAGCATGGGCTGACTAGGACTCTCTTTTTAAGCAATGCTCAGTTTCACTGGTCAGTCCTCTCATCAGTGACTATGGCAAGAAATATCACTGTGCCTCTCATATGTTATTACCTCTAATTGAATTTTCTCCCCCATGTTCCTTCCAACCTTCCTTTCATGGCATAGCTTAAGAGTCCCCACTCCTATGATGTCTTCTCCAGTCATCCTTCTGGAAAAATTAGTTGTTCGTCTTCTGAGTTGATTTCTTCTAGAATCTCCTGAAATCACTTGTTTGTAAATATATGTCGTAAACCAAATCACTTTACTAATGGCTATGTCAAGATTGGCAGATGCACTCTAATCCTTCCTTGATGTCCACCAAAAATTGACTAAAGTCTTATACTTACTACAACTGACTACATACATTCACTGTAGTAATTTATGGCCAGAGAGTTTGAAATGAACAATTTGTACAGTGGGAATTGTTATTTAGTGTAAGGAGGTATATGAGTTGTCAATAGCAGGCCTGTAAATAAAGAACAAAATTTTACAAGAAGCTTAAGTGGTTCACAGTGGAGTGTTCACTCCACTACAACAGAGTGTTTTCTGCCTGGTGAAGGAAACATAAACTCTTTGAATGCATGCCTACATTTCTAGGATTTACAAATAAAACCTGGTACAGCAGGGCATATCTGTAATCTTATCACATAGGTGGTAAAGGCAGGAGGATATATGTTTAAGGCTAGCCAAGGGTAGATAGAGAGACTCTACCTCAAAAAAAAAAAAAAGATAGATTATAAGCATGAAAAGAATCGGGCACCACCATCTTCAGTGGTTGAATTCTCCAAGGACATACATATATCAATATTGGAATGAAAAGTGGTATAGAGCAATCAGCTAATAGACCTAAAGAGTGAGTGCATGAGGTCATGTATCTTGAGCCTGGTATTTTCCTAATGTAAGGATGTAAGGCAAAGAATTTGTTTGTTTGTTTGCTTGTTTATCTTGCTACTGCCAGTAGCCAACTATTTATGGAAATGTAACAAAATGAGCGCAGTTCATTATGTGGTTGAGTATCTTGGGCTTTGAAATCAAAGAGTTCTGTGCTCAGATCCTGATTAACGAGGTGTGATTTGATTGCACAACATTTCCGAGCCTCCATTTTCTTAAGTCTAAAGGAGCAACAGGGAATGTGCCATGATGAGTTTGGCTATAGATAACAGCCATTTTGTTCTGGCAAGATTATTATTTGCCTAAGCAAGAAGTTCCTTTGAACTTCTTGTGGTGATTCACACCAAACTTCAGGATTGTGAAAGGCTCAGTGGAAGTGTTCTTTCATCTGTCAGCATGAACATCAACAGGAATGATGATGATGATGATGATGATGATGATGATGATGATGATTTTTTTGAGGCTACACACTCATTCCTAAGTGAGTGTCTCTTGCTTAGGGAGTAAAGGGAATTTGATCTGGAGACCATTGGGTAGTGGCTTTTTCCCCAAAATGATGACTGATAATAGAGACAAAATTATCCTGAAGATAATGACCACAAACCAGTCATCTCAACAAGAATATGTGTTGCGTAGTTATCACAGCTTCTACAAAGTCTATTTTTTATTAATTTTTTGAGAATTTTATGCATGCATATTGTATTTACATCACTTCCACTATTCCATTTCCTCTCAACTCCTCTTTAATTATTATTGTTACATATATAAATTCATATGCAAATGCACATAGAGAAGCATGCACATACTTAATCCATGAGTCTGTGTATGCATGTGGGGCTTGTCACTTGGAATTATATAACTTATAGTCTGTCCCTGGAGAAGACCAATTTTCCCTGTCTCAGTAGCCGTTGTTTGCCTATGGATCTTTATCTTAGGATGGGTTGACCTCTCTACTGGCAGTACTATTCTTCAGGTCTTGTTTAGGCAACCACATTGTCAAGATTTCATGGGTACAAGTTCCTCGTCGTGCCTAGAAGCCTAGAAGACACTGTCCCTCAGCAGATATGCTTGTCCTTTGGATTTTAAAAATTTTCTGCTACTTGTTCTTACAGAGTCAACTTTTAACTAAAGTAAAAAATAACCTGAAAGCTTTTTAGCTTATTGTTTTACATGTACTAAGCATAGGACAAGCTTGTTTTCTGAGCCAACCACTGGTTCATACCTAAAGTATTCACCTCAGTCTTTCACTATTTTTTTTTTTTTTTTTTTTTTTTTTTTTTTTTAGGTTTTTCGAGACAAGGTTTCTCTGTGTAACCCTGGCTGTCCTGGAACTCACTCTGTAGACCAGGCTGGCCTCGAACTCAGAAATCTGCCTGCCTCTGCCTTCCAAGTGCTGGGATTAAAGGCTTGTGCCACTACTGCCCGGTGTCTTTCACTATCTTTTCCATGTGAGTGTGTGTGTGTGTTCGAGTGCGCACGAGCACATGTTTATTCTCATGCACGTGTGCAAATACATGTGAAGGAAGCCAGAGGACAGCTTCAGGTGTTATTCTGCAGGCACTTTGGTTTTTGGAGACAAGGTCTCTCAATGGCTTGGAGCTTGACAAGTAGGATGGTATGGTGGTTTGAATATGCTTGGCACAGGGAGTGACACTATTTGGAGGTGTGGCCTTGTTGGAGGAAGTGTGTCACTGTCGGTATGGGCCTTAATACCTTCATCTTACCTGCCTGGGAGCCAGTCTTCTCTTAGTCGCTTTCAGATGAAGATATAGATCTCTCAGCTGCTCTTGTGCCTGCCTAGATGCTGCCATGCTGCCATCTTGATGATAATAGACTGAACCTCTCAATCTGTAAGCCAGCCCCAATTAAATGCTGTCCTTATCAGAGTTGCCTTTGGTCATGGTGCCTCTTCACAGCAATGGAAACCCTAACTAAGACAGATGGGCTGATGGGTCAGTGAATCCTAGGGTGCCTCACGCTTCTGTCTGCCCTATGCTGGGATTATAAGTGCATGCTGCCATAGCTAGATTTTTACATAAGTTCTATGGAGTGAACTCAAGTCCTATGTTTATGAGGCAAGTAGCTTACCTACTAAACCATCTGTCCACTCCCACCTTCATTCTTTACTTGAGATGAGGTTTAAACAGTCTAATATTTCATATTACAGAGAAGAGAAGAACAGATTCCCTGCTTTCTCTTCTGCAGAGGCTGTTTCTTAACAGTTAATCCTAACTTAAACTTTCCAAGGTCCTACCTTAATTCAGTCCTAATGGCTCATTCATCTAGATATTTGGATGTTATATACCATCTTGTCTCTAGTTTTCAAAGTAGTTATCCTTATCTATAGTTTTACGCAAAAATATTGGAAGGGATGCCTCTGGCACTCTCAATAAGAAATCTATAAATTAATTATATAAATCAATTGTTTTTTTCTTCATCTTTTTCACAATGTGGTTGGGATTTGCCAGCTACTGAACCTGACTGTGGGAGCCTTAATGCTTTGATGACCCTCTGTCCCCTAGTTCTTCTCAGATACTGTACTTGGAAAATGGTTCAAGAAGCACAGATTTGGTGTGAGTTTGGTCTTGTGTTAAGAATGAAGCAATTTAGGCTGGAGAGATAGATCAGTGGTTAAGAGCACTGACTGCTTTTCCAGAGGTCCTGAGTTCAGTTCCTAGCAACCACATGGTGGCTCCCATCCATCTGTAATGGGATCTAATGCCCTCTTCTGGTGTGTCTGAAGACAGTGACAGTGTACTCACATACATAAAATAAGCAAATAATTTTTAAAAAAATGAAGTAGTTCTCTGTAAAGTGTGGTGCTTTTGTATGAGGTGCGAATGAAGAAGACCCAGCCTACACTTGTCCCTCCTATTTTGCAGTTGTGCCACCTTGTACAGACTATCTCTTGCGGGTCTTAGTTGTCATTGCTGCAGAATAAAGATGTTCTGGGGGCCAAGGAGATCATCAGCATGGAAAACTTCCTATGTATTTTAGCCCTGTGATGATGCTAATGCTTTATTTTTTTCAAGGTTAGCCTTCCGAGTGTAAAATACAAACATGATAGTCAATGGGGAAGAATACTTAAGAGGACAGCAGGAAGTAATGAAATAATTTGATCTGCGTGGGATTTGTTATGCTTAAAGAAAAGAAAGAAAAATGAAACAAAAAACAAAAGAGAAGAAAGAAAGCATTCTTTATAGATCCTTCTATACCCTTGACTTTTCCAGCCATTTCAATGGAGTCTCTTGTGTGGAGAAAAAATACTCTACTGAGGAACTTGGTACTAACTTTCTTTCTTTTTTTCTTGCCTTCCTTTCATCTGTCAATCTATCTTTTCTTCCTTCATTCTTTCTTTCCTTCCTTCCATGTTTTCTTTCTTTTTTTTTGGGGGGGGGAAGAGTTTTTTTTTAATCTTACCACTGTAAAGCAGTAAGTATCATGTGGCTGGCCCTGGTGATGCATGCCTTTAATGTCAGCACTCAGAAGGCAGAAGCAAGTGGATTTCTGAGAGTTTGAGGCCATCCTGATCTATAGAGTGATTTCCAGGTCAACCAGGCCTATATAGCCTTGGTTTTGGTCTCAAAACCAAACAAAACCCAAACAAAAGCATGGTATCATCTATGTACTGAAAAACAAAATGCCAGGCTATGGACATAGTCGTTAAGTCAGTGAAATGCACTCCAGATTGAATATAAACTTTCCTTCCTTCCTTCCTTCCTTCCTTCCTTCCTTCCTTCCTTCCTTCCTTCCTTCCTTTGTTCTTTCTCTCTTCCTTCCTTTCTTTCTTTCTTTCTTTCTTTCTTTCTTTCTTTCTTTCTTTCTTTCTTTCTTTCTTTCAGATAGAGTCTCATGCATTCTGGGCTGACTTTGAACTCACTATATTGTTAAAGCCTGTCTGAAGTCTTGCCTTTGTCTTTCTAATGATGGGACTATAGATATGGGCCATCATGCTCAGCTTGAATGTTAATTTCTATAGGGTTCTTTTCTGTCATTCAAGACTGAACCAAAATCATCTTTCAAAGAATAAGACCTACCATTCGTTAAGAAGTAGTGTCAAATGAAGTGTGTTTTAGGCATATTCCTCAGCCTCATCCTAGTAGAAACAAATACTAAAAGAGCTCTAGGTGTAGATTCAGAGTTGAAAATGGAAAGAACCATTAGCTCAACAGTCTTCAAGATGGTAGAAGATATGCAGTGTGTCCTGGTAAAGGTCCCCTGCCAACCTAACTTCTCTTAGCTCAGGGAGTCCAACTCTGGTGCCAAAATATTTCCTACCAACACATCTTCTTTGAAACTGAACAGAACTCCCCAGTGATCTTGTTTACAACATTTACTGACCAACTGGGTACAAGTCCTCAGTTTCTCCAGATGGTCCTGTGTTTGCCTTCTTTCTCTCCTTCCATCCTTCTATTTTATTGGTCCTTTTCTTCATAGATATAGGGTAGTAATTAGGTCATGACAATCTGATAGGGAAACCACTAATCATGGGGACTCATTTAATTTAAATCAATTAGAGTTTGAAAACAGGAAGACTCCAGTTTGCCTTCAGCCCATTCCCTCATTATTCAAGTGCTCTTTATCCATACCTGCTGAATGTCTACTAGAGTGATCATACCTCAGCGATCTGGCAGCAGATCATCCCAGGAAGTGTCTCTTAGGTTTTTCTGACCCCTTATTTTCAGCTTAACTTCTCCCCTTAACAAATGATATGTACTGGTCATCTGTGTTGTGGTCGTGGGCACACTGATGTCATGGCGTGAGTATGAAGATCATAGGACTACTTGTAGGGATAAGCGTTCTCATTCCACTTTGTGGGTCCTGTAAATCAAACTCAGGCTGTCGGGCTTGCTGGCAAGCATTGTAGCTGCCACCTTAGCATTCAAGAAGCTTAGCTGCTGTCTATCAGCCTTTAAGACAAAACAAAACACATATTTATTTACTTATTTTGTCTGTGTGCACATGCCACAGCACATATGAAGACATAAAGTTCAACTTGCCAGGCATCCATGAGAAGATCAAACTAAACTTCTCTTTCATTGATCTATGTTTTATATCTTTAGTATATACGATTTTGACTATTCTTTATTCCGTGTGCTGAGTCTTTTATTTTCTTTATTTCTTTCTTTACCTCTTTCAAAAATATTTCTGCTTGAGAAGTTTAAAATTTTCCACATTTCAACCGTTGATTTCTGGGTGTAGACTTTGTCATCAAAAGAGAGTCCCTCATCAGAGAGCAGTGCACACAGCTTCTGACTGTGGTTTTTTCCCTTCTTGTTCTTCAGTCCTTGTGGACTCTGATTTATTCCTCAGATGATCCTCGCCCCCCCACCCCCTCCCCACCCCTCAGCCCCTTTGGGCCTGGCATCTTCCTCATGAGATCAAATCCTGATGTCAGAGAGTCTCTTCTATTTTGTTTCTGTGCTGTGCCGATCTTCCTAATTTTGAGGAATCATGTGCACTGCTGCTGTTCTCCGTTTGCCTTCCACCTACAATGTACTACTTCTTTCCTAATCTGAGAGTACACCTACAACCTGCTCCTTTGTACACGAGAGCTCTGACTTCCATTTGCCATGTACGTGGCCTGGAGAGACTGAAACGAAAGACTTTTCTTTCTTCCTCTTCCTTTCTCTGTAGTTTTTTTTTTTTTTTTTTCTCTCCTACCAGCAAAGTATTTGCATGCTGACTGAGGGTGCAGGAGCTCATCGGGAAATCACTGGAAGATTTGCAAGGAGCTTAAAAGGTGGCATCAGTACAAGAACGATTAGAGTTAAGATAAAAGTTTGCATGAAGTTTGGGCAAGTTTGGAGCAGGTAGAGGGAGGGCTTCTCAAGAGGGCACAGAGCTGGAGGTGAGAATCACTTAGGACTTGTCTTCCCTTTACAGTGTCCACTTCCAGCTGAGCACCTTGCACACTTCTGGACCCAGGTGTTCCCAGCCTTCATTCTGATGCTTCATGTTCATTCATCTCTATTGTCAGCCACAGATTAAGAAAATAGCTTTCCTGCCCTGGAGATTGTAACCATTTATTCTAAAGGTTCTGTGCAGAGACAGTCAGGAAGATCAATGAGATAGAATTGAAGACCCAGAAATGAACTCACACACACCTATGGTCACTTGATCTTTGACAAAGGAGCTAAAACCATCCAGTGGAAAAAGAACAGCATTTTCAACAAATGGTGCTGGTTCAACTGGAGGTCAGCATGTAGAAGAATGCAAATCGATCCATTCTTATCTCCTTGTACAAAGCTCAAGTCCAAGTGGATAAAAGTCCTTCACATAAACCAGATACACTGAAACTAATAGAAGAGAAGGTGGGGAAGAGCCTAGAATACTTGGACACAGGGGAAAAGTTCCTGAACAGAACACCAATGGCTTATGCTCTAATATCAAGAATCGACAGATGGGACCTAATAAACTTGCAAAGTTTCTGTAAGGCAAAGGAGACAGTCAATAGGACAAAACAGCAACCAACAGATTGAAAAAAGATCTTTACCAATCCTACAACCGATAGAAAGCTAATATCCAATATATACAAAGAACTCAAGAGATTAGACTACAGACAACCAAATAACCCTATTAAAAATTGGGTACAGAGCTAAACAAAGAATTCTCAACTGGGGAAACTCAGATGGCCAAGAAGCACCTAAAGAAATGTTCAGCATCCTTAGTCATCAGGGAAATGCAAATGAAAACAACCCTGAGATTCTACCTTACACCAATCAGAATGACTAAGATCAAAAACTCAGGTGATAGCAGATGCTGTCGAGGATGTGGAGAAAAAGGAACACTTCTCTATTGTTGGTGAGATTGCAAGATGGTGCAACCACTCTGGAAATCAGTTTGGCAGTTCCTCAGAAAATTGGACATAGCATTACCTGAGGACCCAGCTATACCACTCCTGGGCATATACCCAGAAGATGCTCCAACATATAATAACAAGCACACATGCTCCACTATGTTCATAGCAGCCTTATTTATAATAGCCAGAAGCTGGAAAGAACCCAGATGTCCTTCAACAGAGAAATAGATACAGAAAATGTGGTACATTTATACAATGGAGTATTAGTCAACTATTAAAAACCATGAATTCTAGAAATTCTTAGGTAAATGGATGGAACTAGAAAATATCATCCTGAGTGAGGTAACCCAATCACCAAAGAACATACATGGTATGTACTCACTGGTAAGTGGATATTACCCCAAACGCTTGCAATACCCAAGATACAACTTACAGACCACATGAAGCTCATAAAGAAGAAAGACCAACATGTAGGTGCTTTAGTACTTCTTAGAAGGAGTAACAAAATACTTATGGGAGCAAATATGGAGACAAAGTGTGGGACAGAAACTGAAGGAGGGGCTGTCTGGAGACCATTCCACCTGGGTATCCATCCCATGTGCAGTCACCAAAGGCAGACGCTGTTGTGGATGCCAGGAAGTGCATGCCGGCAGGTGCCTGATACATCCGTCTCCTTAGAGGTCTGCCAGAGCCTGAAATATACAGAGGTGGATGTTCATAGCTAGTCGTTGAACTGATCATGGGGTTCCTAATGGAAGAGTTAGAGAGAAAACTGAAAGAGCTGAAAGGGTTTGCTCTCCATGGGGAGAGCAACAATACCAACCAACCAGAGTTCCCAGGGTCTAAACCACCAGCCTGGGAGCACATAGGGAGGGACCCATGGCTCCAGCTGTATATGTAAGAAAGGATGGCCTTGTGGGGCATAGGTGGAAGAGGAGGTCATTGGTCCAGTGAAGGCAGGCTGTCCCAGTGTTGGGAAATTTGAGGGTGGGGAGGTGGGAGTGGGTAGGTGGGTAGGGGCACATCCTCATAGAAGCAGGAGGAGAGGGGATGGGATAGGGGGTTTCTGGGTTTGGGGAAAATGGGAAAAGGGGATAACAACTGAATTGTAAATAAAATATCCAATTGTTTAAAAAAAAAAAAGGTTCAGAATGAGTGAGCAGCTGGCAGAGAACATGGCTTACTAGGCTCCTGAGTCACTCACTGATTGTCTGAAGCTCCTCCTTGGAGCTGAGTTACTTTTTTTTTTTTTTTTAACCTTATTCTCCAGAGATAGAAGAAGCTTCATCTTTCTGCTAGTGACAGAGACATTCATTTATTCATTCACAAAAAGCTCTGGAACTCCTTATATATCTAAGGTTGACCTTCAATTTCTAAGTCCCTTGCTTCTATCTCCTGAGGTTTTAAATATATACCACCAGGCTCATTTCTTCTTTTAACCCTTCTTCTTGGGTAGTGGACAGGGGTCAAGACTCTCCAAGCCTTACTTCTTAGGTGGAGAAAGCTGTACTGTGAGCTCAGGATGTGTGCTTCTGTAGGGCTTAATGTCTTGTGTCTGTTGCTTGTTGCTGCTCTCAGTAAGTGTTTTCTGGGTGAATGTTTAATGACTGTCTCAGAAAACAAACAGCATGTAATGCAGGGTAGGAGCAGCTCAGCCATGCTGACTGTGCGGGGCTGGCAGGGTAGGAGCAGCTCAGCCATGCTGACTGTGCGGGGCTTTATCTATGCACAGTGATCTGAAGTTTTTCTACTTGTTCAAAAGTGTCTGATGCAGGCTGGGGGAGATGGCTCAGCAGTTAAGGGCACTTGTTTTTGCAGGAGAAGTGGGTTTGCTTCTCAGCACCCATATGACAACTCACAACTATGGGGAACTATAGTTCCAGGAGATCTAGCACCCTCTTTTGACCTCTGAGGGCATCTGGGCATACACCCACACACACACATACAAACAAACCCCTCATACACATGAGATAAAATAAATAGATAACATTTGTAAAAAGAAAAAAATTATATAGTGTTTAAGATTGCATTCTCTCTACATTTGTGTATTAAAACCACTCTTGGCTACTATATGTTTCATTGTATATAGTTTCATTACACCTTCATCCATGAGAGTATGAAACAAAAATTATCTTTCAGTGATTTGTGTTTATCCCTTCTTCAATGTGCTGACATGTTTGTCTTTCTTGTTTCTTTATCTGCCTTGTTAAAAACATTGCAATAAAAAGATTTGCTGGATATGGTGGCATACCCCTTTAGTCCTAGTATTCAGGAGGCAGAAGAAGGAAGACCTCTGTGAATTCAAGACCATCCTGGTCTACATTGTGAGTTCCAGAACAGCCAGGGCTCTGTAGAGAAAGCTTGTCTCAAAAACCAAAACAAAACAGCAATTACAAAGTTGATATTAAACTTTTTTCAAAAATAGTGTCATATATCCCAGGCTAGACTTGAACTTACAGTATAATAGAGAATGACCTTGAAAGTCTGATCATCCTGCCTCTACTTCTCAGTGCTGAGATTATATTAAGGAAATCATGATGAGAAAAGAAGAAGGAGGAGGAGGAGGAGAAAGAGGAGGAGGAAGAGGAGGAGGAGGAGGAGGAGAAAGAGAAGGGGGAGAAGGAGGAGAAGGAGGAGGAGCTAGGGATGGTACAAGATCAGGTTGGGGAGACATCAGCCTGGTCTATGTGGTGTCAGGGATTGAACTCAGAGACTCATGAGTGCTAGGCAAACACTCTTCCAAGTGATCTGCACCACCAGACATGATCTCTCATTCATTCCTGTAAGTTTAATCATAGCCCATTAACTGGCACATGGCAAGCACTACATGATGAGTGACAAACTGAGGACCATAATGTCTAGTGGATGCTGTCTGTACTCAGAGATGTCCTTGAACCCCTCCCACAGGTCTTAAATGTTTAATTCCTCATTATCATGTCCCTTAACCTTTGGAGAGGCTTCTCTCTGAGCTCTCAGACAGCCTTTCCTTAGAGTGTCCATGAGCTGTAGTGGCTAATATCCTTTGGGAATGCTCTGGAGCCAGTGGTTTACCATATAGGCTCACTAATGGAGGAAAGATGATTCAGCTCTCTTTCGTCCATAGTTTATGAACACAGATGTTTCTATGAGGTGCAGTTCCTTTCTTTACTTTGTAATCACCATGGTTTTCTGTTCACAAGTGCAACAATAGGAAACTCCAGCTCATTTGCCCCAAAGCAGACCAAATGACAGCATCCTTCATCCTCCATAGATGCAGCCTGAGGCTGAATGCAACCTAATCTTTCACGATACTCAGCTTTTTCCTATTTTCCTAACCCCATTTTCCAACTCTCCCATTTTCTCCAGAGAACCCTTCTCATGTGCGTAAGAATCCCTTTTGCAGATCTTGCTTCTGAAGAACCCAAACTAAAAAACCTGTGTTGGTTCTAGGGGCTCAAATTGCATTGCAAGGTATTATTTTTCCTGGTGTTTATATTGAAATTATGAAAATGTTCTAAATATGCAGGTAATATCAGAAAGTGTTCAAGACAGGGCCTGTGTAATGATTCTCCAGTTTCATTTTTATGATGTTAAAAAAAAATCCTACCTCTTTTAGGAAACTGTATATAGTCAGTATAAATATTGATAGGAATTTTTTGAACATTACCAAATTGATGATAATTTCTTGAACAAAAGAAAAAATATTTCTTTACTGCGGGATGTGTATGTGTGTGTGAATGCTTGTGTGTGTGCATCTGTGAATGTGTGTGTGTGTGTGTGTGTGTGTGTGTAGTGTCAGATTTAGGATTTCTACCCCTGGGCTGTACTTCATCTAGTCTAGGAGCTCATGTTTTGAAAAAAAAAGAGGGAGAGGAGGAGGAAACAATTAAGTAAGAAACAGAGCACCCTCCCTCAAAAAAAAAAAAAAAAAAAAAAAAAAAAAAAAAAAAAAAAAAAAAACCCTTAGGAAGTTGACACTGATGGTAAATGAGACTACCCACATATTGAAGCTGAAGAGACCATAGGGTGTGAGTCACAGAGAAAACACAGCTGGTATGAGCAGGGCATTCCAGCACACTCAGGAATGCCACTAATCCACTTCTGAAGACTTGGGGAAATGTAGTCAACTGTGTCACAAATACCTCTCTGTTTGCTCTTTCCCATCTCACCCCACACTGTCTCCATTTGCACATCTCCCAAGATCTGTTTCTTTCACTGTCCCAAAATAGCTAGTCAAATTTCCTTCCATCTCCTGGTGACTCTAGCCACAGCAGGACCTGATATGCCAACGGAAAGAGAGACAGCTGAAATGTGTGGCTTTCATAATGCTTATGTATATTTTCCAAGGAGAGTAGATCCCCGGCATCTGAAAGGAATCATAAATGTACCATTAATGAAACCGGAAACCATCATTTCAGCAGCCAAACTAGTGTCAGGAGTTGACACCATTCTGAGAGGAGAGAAGAACAACAAAATAAAATCATCCGAGTCCAGATAGTTCCACTCTGCACAGGCATTGGGTGAATGACACTTGGGGAAACACACATCAATATCCTTTTAGTGAAAACTCTCCCTTAAACCCTCGGGCTTTTGACAACTTGACACACGGAACACAAAACTCTGTACATGGTATTTAACCTAAGATAGATGATTGTCAATTTTCTCCAGTTTTCTTTTCTTTCTTTCTTTTTGGTTGCTGTTAATAGTCCATAAACAAAGATGTCCCTATTAGGTGCCGCACTTTTTCTTCAGTTGAAATCACCATTAAATTGCCCTCTAAAAACCTTGTAGAATGACCGCAGACCTCACTGTACACTAACTTTATAATCTTGCCCTCTCTCCCTTGGGCTTTGCATGCTTAGCTGCTGGTCCTGTGGTTCTGAGTGTGTAATCAGGGCCGGTCTCCTGCTGCGCACCATCAGGAAAATGGCAGCTCTTGCTGAGAGACAGCAGAGCCCTTCCGAGTCATGGAGATGAGGAAACCTGACAGATATGACAGACGTTTCCAGATCTGTATGAAGCATTAATCTTAATGTATGCTGTATGTCCCTACTTAGTAAATATTTATTTGACTGTGAAAGAGAGGAGCGGTAATCACTGCTCTCCTTTGGATAGAGTTCCCGGGGTGAGCCCCAACCTTGAGGGAGGCTCAAGACTCCATGCAGGTATTTTAATATGAAACATGAGAAGAGAAGAGCTGCAAGAGGCAAGATTTCCATTCTGGAGTCAACTCGAGCATTTTTCTATACTGTGTCTGAAGTATTTCCTTTGTCAAATGGGAACAACATACTCACACTGGCTCAGCAGCTAACAAGAATCTTGTTTAGCTAGAAATAATTTCTAAGCAATCCTGCTTGCCAATGAGATCCTATCTAAAGACCTGTCAACTTAGCCGACATAATCTGTTCCAGCTTCCTTGCCTGAATTTTCTATTGTGGTCTTCTGAGATATTTCTGTCCCATCTTCTCAGAGCATCTGTCTGGGGCCACCATCATGTACAGAAATCTATTTTGCTCATTAAATTAAATGTATGGAGAAATTGGAAGGCAACAGACTGGGTCTTAACAACAATGCTACCCGCATAGAGGTAGCTCTTTCTGCATGTACTATCTCAGTTAATCTAAAAACTTTTCTCTGATGCAGGAGCCATTGTCTATGTCACTAGAGGAAGAAGAGAAAACAGATGTTTGGAGGAGGATTCTCTCCCCAGTATCACAGGATTGGAAGAGCAATCTGAAATTTTCAAGTCTGGTCTGGTGTTCTGTCTGCAATCAGCTAACAGAACATTGCACACATAAAGGCACTTTGTAAATCTTAAATCTTTTTTTTAAAAAATGTTACTTAACTGCTACTGTGAATGGTGAAAAATGTGCTTGTTAGTTTTGTCTAGGTGGTCAGCCATCCAGGGCGTTTCTAATGAGGCAGTGAACCCAACCAGGGTGAGGGGATGAGCTGCCAAGCTTTTCACAGCAACCTTGTGTGCACTAATTTAACATCATGCCTGGATAAATGGCCCAGGATGGCAAAGTCTACAGATGGTTACAGGAAGTCACATCATTGGCTAGAGAGGATTTGGCCATGAAGAAGATGCAATCCCAGATCTCCTCTCTAAGCTCTGTGAGACCAGGTACATTAATGTTTCTTTGTATAAGTAGCAAGCAGAGATGTGAATGTCAGGTGGTGGAAGACATAATTTTCCCTTGGTGTGTACATGCTAACAGTGTGCTTATTTTATTATATATCAATATTATATAGTATAATCATTATTACACATTTATTATAGCATACAAGGAAAGTGACATATACTGGACCACAAGACTGAGCTCTAAAATATTAACCCATTGTTAATTTATTTTTTACTCTTTCAGTCTACACTGTTTATCTTGGCTAGATCTCTTAAAAATCCTTTGACCTTTTGCAAACTGCTCCATTTACCCAGTTTACTCTCTTCACTTCCTTGTAGTAAGTGGAACTTCCTTGGAATATTCCCTTGATAAAAGCTTATATTAAGTTTCATAGAGAGTAGACTTGTTTGAAAAATTTGCAAGCTATTGTTCATCCTGTATTTCTAACCACCTGGGTAGGGATGTATTTGCTGATGGTTAATGAGAAAATGGGTCACATAAGGTCTAAAGTAATATGCTTCAGGATCTATGACCTCAACAGTTGTCTCCCTCTATGTAACTAAAGAAAAAGGTCGAACACTTGGCACAAACAGACCCTTAATCTTAGATCCCAAACTCAATATCAGATCTAGTACTGATTTTGGAGCCAAGGTTTTCTTTGGCACTGTACTGACTATTTTCACATATGCTATCCTATTAATGCTTAAGCAAGCCTGTGAGGGAATGCCATGTTTAGTGTCTCTAAACACAGATAAAGAACTTGTGGGAAATTTGATTATTTGTTCAAGTTCTGAGCTGGGGTGTGAACTAGAGTTGATATTTTGCTTGTTCTCTTGGCCTCTCTCTCTCTCTTCCTTTCAGGTAGTGTCTCAACCCTGTAGCTGATGCAACTCCTCAGACTTATGGCGATGTCCCTGGCTCAACCTCCCAAGTGTTGGTATTGGAGTCATGAGCCACCACAACCAGCTTGAATCCAGTGTTCAATTTTATGTCAAATGCCAATTCTATGATCAAGAGGTGATTTGGTATAACCATCTCCCATTGTTCATCAGACATGGTAAATTGGAAAATGGTGAAAGCACCAAGCTGTTCTTTTTTATCTTGTCCACCAGTCATCTTGAGAGAACTATTTATAGTCTAAGCTGTTTTTGCCCAACAGTTAGCTTGAGAGCGACAAGCTAATAATGTTTCTGCTCGTAAATTCTTTGCACCTGGGTTAGTTACTTTTCTCACTGCTGTGACAAAATATAAGTCAAAAGTAAGTCCTGGAAGTGCTACTTTTGGCTCATACCAATAACAGAAGTCACAGCAGCAGTAGCACAAGGTAGCTGGTCACATGGCATACACTGCCAGAAGACAGACAAAGATGAGGGCTGATATTCAACCCACTTTCATCCCTTTTTTCAGCCCAGGACCCCAACCTATAGCATGGCACCACTTATATAGATTGGGTCTTCCTACCTCAGTTAATTAATGTACAATCTCTTTCATAGGCATGCTCAGATGTATTTGACTTAGGTGATTCTAGAGTCTTCCATTTTGATGGCAGTGTTAGCCATTACACCACTCTATGAAGGTATAGAAATGGTGACTGTATTAGTCAGGGTTCTGTAGGAGGAGCTAAGGTGGGAGGAGTAAGGGGAGGAAGAGGAACAGAAAGGGGAGCGAGGTGAGGAAGAGACAGAGAGATGTAGGAGGCACCATGGATGACCACGCATGTACTGGGAGCAGTCCTGGGTAACAACTTATATCTAGGTTAGTTAACTGGGAAACATCTATAATTGTTGGCATCTTGTTGATTGAGCATTACCAAATATATAAAGCCATTGATTAATATTTAAGCATTAGAGTTTCATTTCTTACCGGGCCTGCATGGATGGCAGGATGGTCTGGACATAGCCCAGCCTTGTAGAGAGAGCATGGGAGATTGGCAGAGCCATCTCCCACACTGGCATCTTGTGGGTGTCAGGGCTGGTGTCTCTGGCCACCTGAGCCACAGCAGCAGCAGTGAGAACACACCTCTGCTGTTTTCTCATGGCTGCAGGCCTAGGCTAGTCGGGAACATGGAGGCTGATTAAGAAAAGCCAGATTGAATGCTGCCATTTTTAATATCTCCTGCAACAGCATTCTCTAGAGGAACAGAAATGATAGCACTGTACACACATATATGTATATCCATATATGAATTTATACTTATATACACATATACACACATACATAGAAAGGGGATTTATTAGAAAGGCTTACAGGCTATGGTCCAGATAGTCCACCAATGGCGTTTACCAACAGAGGGTCCTAGAATCCAGTTATTGTCCAGGACATGAGGCTGGATGTCACAGCTGGTCTTTAGTATATACTGAAATCCCAAAGAAGTAAGCTCTAATGCCAGGGAAGGAATGGACTTATTAGTGAGAGCAAAATCAAGCAGGCAAAGAGCAAAACCTTCCTTCTCCCATGTCCTTTACATAGGTTGCCAGCAGAAGGTGTGGCCTACATTAAAGGTGGATCTACCCACCTCAGAAGATCCAGATTAAAAGTAGGTCTTCCCACTTCAAATGATTTAATTACAAGAAGGAACCTCATAGATGTAGCCAGCCACTCGGATTTTAGTTGATCCCAGATGTACTCAAGTTGACAACCAAGAGTGGCCGTCACAGGAATCTACTATAAAAAAGGACAGTGTTTGGTCATTCATTTGTTTCAAATAATTGACTGGGGGATGATGTTTGAGGTGGAAGTAGGCCCATCACCAACCCTTTAGAGACGTGTTTTTGTAATCTAGATTCCTTTCTCTAGTATGGTCACACAAATCATTACAGACTCAGAACATGATAGATGGCTTAGGCTTGCCTGGGGAGAGTACTCTTTGACTTTTTGATTTGTAGGGAAGACAGATTGGGTAAGGTAACAAAAATGTGTGAAGGTTGGCTGCTTCTTTTTTCGAAATACATTTTTTTTATGAAAATTTGATTAATTTATTGAGCTTTGATTTCTGCAATGAAAGGATGAGGTTTCTTGGACAATTTGTACACAGCTGTGTTCTGAAGATGCATTTATTTTTATGCTATACAAAGTGGGTAGTTTATACCTCCAACATCTGGGACTAAGTCAAGTGGAGGCAAAGTTTTCATAATAAGAGAGCATGATTTCTGCTAGGAGGTATCAACTCACTCCAAACCCAAGGAAGGTTTTTCTCTTGGTGAATTCAATGCTCAATGACAACAATGTATCTACATTAGACAATGAAGTGGATTGACCTTGGTCATGTTTTGTATAATAAAACCATTGTGGGAGTTGAATAGTTCTAGGAGGGCTTGAAAACATTGCTTTTAAAGATGATGTGACATAGATTATATCTCACTTAATCTCAGAAGGGTGAAGACGGAAGTAGTGTAGCCAACCAAGAAGACAGCAGCCTCAGCTCTGCTTCCTGGAACTTCCCCAGAACTTTCACTACTTATGACTGTCTGGCTACTCCTCAATCTGTATCTCTAGCTCAGAGCATTGCAATGTATACCAGATTAGTTTCCAACCAGCCAATCAACAATCTCACTAGAGTACCTTGCACACAAATGCTAATCAAATCAATGTTCTTATCTTTCTTAATTCCAGTGAGGGTTGTTGCTGATTGTTCTTGCCTCTGGTCTTTCCCTTTTGGTCCATCATCTTTCTTGAAGCCCCAACACATCAGTATCTTCCAACTCCAGTTCTTCCTCTGTGTTTCTCTGTCATTACCACGACCTTGAACTTTTCTTGCTAAGATTACTGGAGATGTTTTCTGCAATCTCTGCTTCTGGATTTGCCCCTCTTGAACGCGTTTTGCACTCTGTTGCTAGGATTTTTTATCCTACCAGAGTTTCATAGTGTTGTCTCTCTGTTGAAAGACCACTGTCTCTCCTTGTCTGCAGGATAAGGTTCAGACTTGTTCATATGGTTGATACAACTTTTCAACATTTGAACCCTATTCCCACTTTTAGTCTCAGTACTTGCCCCTCCCTGCAACTACACACTCCGTGGAAGCACCAACCTGACCTGAACTCTCTTGTTCCCTTAATGTAGGATGTGCTTTCTTAATTCTGTTCACTTCCATAAGCTTTTCCCTCTGCCTAGAACCCCATACGCTATTCTTCACCCACCATTCCTGCTTATCACTAAATACTTGGCTCTGTGACTAATAACTCATGTATCCATCCCATTTCAGATACTACTGTAAATACTTCACATATACCATCTCAGTTAATGAAAAGCATTCCCAGGTAAGAGTACTCTCTATATTTTGGAGAGATGGTAATTAAGATTCAGATGGCTTGGGTGGGAACTGGAGAGATGGCTCAGTGGTTGAGAGCATGTTCTGCTCTTGAGAGGGTTCCTATACAGTTCTTAGGATCCAAGTTAGGTGGCTCACAACAGCCTATAATTCCAGTTCCAGGAGATCAACACTTTCTTCTGGTTTTGAAAGATATCTGTACCTACATGCACATTCCAACACCCAGACATACACAGAACTACAATATAATAATAATAATGATAATGATAATGATAATAATAATAAATAAATAAGTCTTTAGAGTGTTGGATAATACTCAAGTTTACAGGATACTAAGGTGAGGAACTCTAAAGCCATACTCTTATTTCTACAGCCATAGTGCTTAAAATTTCAAGTGGAAAAAGTAAATAGAATGTAGTATTGGGAAGCCTGAAAGCTCTGGTTTGGGGGACAATCGTAATATGGTTTTATTCTTTACCTTCTAGGTAGTAGTTACCAGCTTCCTCCACTTAGAACTATTTAATAATTTGGAAAGGAGGCAATTAAGATTGCAATTAAGAGGGCTTGGGTGGGAGTTGGAGAGGAAGCTCAATGGTTAGGAACATGTACTGCTCTTGGGAGGGTTCCTGTAGAGTTCTTAGCATCCATGTTAAGTGGCTTATAAAAGTACTAAATTTATCTTGAAGAAACCTCTTCCCAAAGACTCCTGTGGCTGTCATCATAGCCTATCCAGGGTAGATTGATATAACTTCCTACTGTGCTTTCATAGAGACATGTCTGCATCTCTACTGGCATGCCTATGATGTTGGTAGGCTGACTTAATATTGGTTTGAATGTTTGTCTCTCCATCATTAGACAATGAATGCCTACATAATCATGAATACTCGTGTTTCTCTGTGTAATTGATCTGGTACCCAACATGATGTTTGGCACAGAGTAGGAATACAGTGGGCATTTCTAGGGTAAATGAGTGAATAGCTCTAAGACAGCGTGAAACCCATGTTTTTGTGGAGGATTAGCTATATCAGAGTTACAATGATGTGTGTTTCTCTCACGTTGTCACAGTAAAAAACCAGGATGAATGTGAAAGGAAAGCTATGAGGCTTGGTTGCTATGTCTGGACATAATTATAACTCTTCCAGTGAGAACATCTTGCTATCTGATTCTGTCTAGAGGTCAAGACAGTGTCTATATTTTCATGCAACATAGCCACTAAACACATGTTAATACTTTCCTCTAGTGTGTCCCTGAAGCATCTGTGTTCTGTTCTAACAGAAGAGGAACAATTGTACTTGTTGGCCTTCTAGCATTGTTGAAAAATTACATTAGATAAAACTTTAAAAGCAGGTTAAGGGATTTTTTGATAGTATTTTTTTTTGCCATGTATAACTTTTTATCATAAACAAACAAACTAATAATCCAAAAAACTGAAATTAAATTTCACTTTGATTTCTTTCTTTCTTTTTTCTTTCTTTTCCTTTCTTTCTTTCTTTCTTTTCCTTTCTTTCTTTCTTTCTTTCTTTCTTTCTTTCTTTCTTTTCCTTCCTTTCTTTCTTTTCCTTTCTTTCTTTCTTTTCCTTCCTCTCTTTCTCTTTCTTTCTTTCTTTCTTTCTTTCTTTCTTTCTTTCTTTCTTTCTTTCTTTCTTTCTTTCTTTCTTTCTTTCTGAGACAAAGTATCCCTGTGTGTCTTTGGCTGTCCTGGAACTCACTATGTAGTCCAGGCTCATCTTGAAGTCAGAGAGATCCACCTGCCTCTGGCTCTTGAAATTAAGTTTCAAGATTTGACTCTAATATTAAACGGTAGATGTGGCTAACATAGGGTTGTTTTAGAATAAAAAAATGACTTTCAAATTTTACCTTTGATTTATAATTTGTGAGAATTATATCAGGCAAAAGAAAGCTTTTAGTGAACTGACCTTCTCTTGGTTGCATGACTCATAGACTGATAGACTGGCACAAACTACCTAGATCAAGATATCTACTGACTCAATATTGCAACCAGGCAGGGTTATCATGGCTATGAGAGTGCGTATAGAATGCACACTATGATTTAGACTTGAAATGTTCTCCTAAGTCTCATATGTTGGAGTTGTTGTCTCTAATGAGGTAATGTTGAGGCATGAGATTTGGAGAAGCAGTTAGATTATAAAGACACTAACTTCATCATTGACAGACTCATAATTAGGGGATGTTATCGAGAGGTCAAGGACATTGTAGTAGCTGGAATCCAGCTGTAGGAAGGAACTACATTTCTTCTTTGTATACCTTTTTTGTTTGATGTAATCTTTGATATCTGTCTGTCTATCTATCTATCATCTATCTATCTATCTATCTATCTATCTATCTATCTATCTATCTGTTTTGTGTGTGTGTATGTGTAAGCCATAGTAAATATGTCAAGGTCAAAGAATACCTTACATGAGTCAGGTCTTTATTTCCATCACAGAGGCTCCAGAGATTGAAATCAGCTCATCAGGCTTGGTGGTACCGCCTTTGCCCACTGAGTTATCGTGATTCCCTGGAAGAGTTTGTCTTATGTCCAGTCCCCCATCTCATTCTCAGCTTCCTGGCTATGATTAGGTGAGTAACACTGATCTGTAATGTGCTCCCTGCCACAGTGTCCTGTCCCATTGTAGGACCTTAGTGATGATGGAGCCTATTGAACTTGGATGGAAACCATGAGTCCATTTAACACCTTTTCCCTTTTAAGTCATTTATCTCCAATATTTTCCACAGAAATAGGAAGCTGTTTGATTCACTAAAAAGAAGAGGAAAATTATAATGATGATTAGGGAGCATGATCAGGGTAGCAGAAGAGAGATTGTAGATGAGACAAGTGAAGTTTAGAATCTAGGTTTGGATACGGGATCTGAAGGGACCCCAGATCAACATTGGCAGGACAAAGTCAACATACAAAGTATATAGAGCTTGGTGAAGACCCATCCATTTTAGAATGAGGTCATAGCCAAATAGCTACATAGTATAAATAGAGACAAGTGACCTTGAGATCCGTCCTTTCTAGGTGACACAACCTAATAAAACCAACTCGTTGCTCACCCATCTCTCCAACATAATAAGAACTCTGCTTTCTGTTCAGTATCTGAATCTCTCTCAGTCTCCAGCCTCATCCCACTCTAGCTCCCCCTCCCCCCCCAGTCTAGACAATGCTCCCATTTTTCTATTCTGGGAACATTCCTCCTACTCTTTAACCCAGACAAGGATTCTAGTGAACCTAAGTTTTCTATCTCTCCGAGGTTGTCTGTGCATCAGTAAAGAATTCACTCCTTTGTGGAGTCTTAGCTTCATCTTTTTAAAAGATTTACTTTTACTTTTTATTTTATGCGTATACGTTTTATGCCGGCATGTGTTATCTGTGTACCCACTGTGTTTCTTGTACCCACTGAAACCAGAAGATGGTATTATGTCCCGTAGGGTTGGAGTTATAGATGGTTATAAGCCACCATGCAGGTGCTGAGAGTCAAACCCGGATCCTCTGCAAGAGCAGCCAATGCTCTTACTCACTGAGTGTGAGGTCTCCAGCCCCAGCTTCATCTCTTTTAAAATTTATTATTCTGACACTGGGGTATTTTATTAGGAAGACATTTCAAACAGAAAGCTTGTATCGTCAAATGACCTCTCACAAGTGATGGTTGCTTCATCAAAGATAGTCCATTGAGCAACTTGGATGGGTTAATCTTTTCAAAGTCTTCAGCTCCAAGGAGGTCATCGAGAAACAAATGCTCTAAGCATACCGTACATGAATGCTGCTTTGATCTTGTGGTTATAGTAGCATTCTTGACAGTGCTCAGTTGGTGAGAAGTGACTGTCACAGCTAAAAGGGCCATGGTGGTTTCAAGACTTTTCAGTTATCTTCATAAAAGTGTTCACCTTTCTTGAGATAGTTTCATATAGCCCAGCATGGCTTTGAACTCATGTATCCTAGAATGACCTGAATTTCTCATCTTCCTACTTATGCTTTCTGAGTTCTAGGATTACAGATGTATGTCTCTATGTTTGGCTTATTTTGTATTGAATCTGCTTCTTACATGCTGGGTAAGTACTCTATCAAATGAGTTACATTCCTAGTCCTTCTTTTATTTACTATTATTCACGTGTGTGAGTGTGTGTCTATGAGAATGCATGTCACAAATGTTTAGGTGCCTGCAGGAACCAATAGAGGGGACTAGGTTCTCTGGACTTACAATGTGGTCATGAACTTCCTGACATGGATGCTGGGAGCCAAACTTGGCTATGAGAGTGAAAAGCATTCTTAAGTGCACAGCCATCTCTTCATCCGAGTGCTTGTTTGCTTGCAAGAGTGTCTTCTATGTAGTTTAGACTGGCCTCAAGCCCTTGATTTTGTTGCGGCAGTCTCCCTAGCACTGGGATTATGGGGGCGTGCTACCACTTCTAGCTAGTTTTATCCAGTGAACTCAAAGATTGTTTATACCATGAACATGAACCTTTAATATGGTCACATTCAGAATACCTTACACTGGCTCAGACAGTTTTCAGAGGGTTCTGTCAACTTGCTAAGAGGGAGACAGTCAAACAGTATAAGTGGTATCACAACAGTGAAATACATATATTCTGAAAAATTATTTGCTAATGTCAAGGGCTAAAAAATAATTATTAGTTCAGTTTTTGGGTCCTAGTTTCAGTGTCTGTTCAAAGAAATCAACTAATTAAAAAAAACCTTTATGTGTAAAGACCCATTATACTAATGTCCTTTAGGTAAAGACCAATTGAACAAGGTGAAAGAATTATTATACTGAGAAAAATAAGAATTATAATCATGTCTCATAGATTATTAGCCACAAGTGATACAGTGTTAATTATGGCATGTTTTAATGTGCAAGAAAAAATGAGATCCAGAAAAAATATATACATATATAATGTATATAGCATTGTGACAACTTTGTAAAAATATATAAAACATGTAAAACTATCCATTTTTAGGATTTTATTTCTATTTATCTTTAAAACTATGTGTGTGTGTGAGTGCACGTGCGTGCACGTGCATGCACACGTGCACACACGTGTCTGCAAAGGCCTTAACTGGGCACTGGATCCCATGGAGCTGAAGTTACAGGCAGCTGTGAGCTATCACGTGTGGATTCTGAAGACCAAACTGTAGTCCTTTTGCAAAAGCAGTATACACTCTTAACTGCTGGGCCACCTCTCCAGTCCCTTGTTTACTTTTTGAAACAGTATTTTGCTATGCAGTCTTTTTTTTTTTTTTATTGAATATTTTATTCACATTTCAGGTGCCATCCCCTTTCCCCAATTCCCCTCCCTAGAAAACCCCTATCTCATGCCCCCCTTTCCTTTTTGCTTTTATACAAATTAAAAAAAAATGTTAATCAAAGGCTTTATAAGTTTGGTAATGCTCTTAAAAAAGGAAAATATATACCAAACGGTTTGTAGGTGACTTGGAATAGCAAAATTACTCATTCTCCTTCCTAGCTTCTTCCTAATATTTGACAACCGTCTATGAAGAGCAGGTATATTCTTTTATA
This sequence comes from Arvicanthis niloticus, assembly GCF_011762505.2. Taxonomy (NCBI): domain Eukaryota; kingdom Metazoa; phylum Chordata; class Mammalia; order Rodentia; family Muridae; genus Arvicanthis; species Arvicanthis niloticus. The sequence continues at coordinate 90,070,747 of NC_047662.1, forward strand.
GTAATCATGGAAGTCAAGATCAGCAAAAATATTTAAATACCACCCCAAGTGAAAAGATTGCCCAGAGGACCAAAGCCTATTGTGGTTTAAGACCTTCCCCCAACTCGCAGGTTTGGTTTTACTTTTTCTGCAATGACACCTCAGAGCAACAATCTCTAGCATCATCGGCTGCGAGATAGTTCTAATCTCAAGGAATGCATGCTGGTCTTAACAACCATGGCAACAGACCTAAAAAACGTCAAACAGAATGTATCTGATTAAGGATCTGTGGTAACTCAGTTCTATTTGAGTCTCCTTCTCCTGCCACAGATAGAGCTCTGTTGCTGAGTCTTAGGGAAGTGCTGTTGGGAGAACCCTGGCATCGCCAGTGTAACCTTTGCTGTCACTTGTTTTCTTGATGCCCTTAGTCCCCAGTTTTCTTCTCTTTCAAACAAGAATAGAAATAACTACATCGGGGGAGGCTGACTGGAGCAAAGGAGGCAATTAATACACAAAAATACCTCGCAAACAGCAGCGAAGCCGGTTCAGTGCTCAGGGAAAAGCACTGGGGAAGGCAATGTTGGACAGGCATGCTTTGGTTCCTGCTTCAGTTAGTTAGGCTTTCAGAGGATGACCCAGTACTTCTGATTCTTAGTTGTGCCACTTATAAATTGATGATTATAAAGTGGTGAATGCAAAGTTATTGTGGGGAGTAAAAATAATATGTGTTTAAAGTTCTCTATGGAAGCATTTACAATAGTCATCTTTATTATTCATTGAGAACAGCTTCACCCCATGTTCTCTGGATAGGTTCCTAGCTTTGACAAAATATTTGAACAATCAAGAACACTTTACGACATGTGGTGCACACTAGTAGGAGTCCCCTGGCTTCTAGTCTAATGGATTTAGATGAGTATGCACTCCCAGTATTATCCCATGATCCTTCCTTTTGAGGAACTGGCAGGACGACGAGTCAGCGAGTCTCTGTAGCACAGTGGGGTTTGGCATCCCTGCAGTTAATTATAGAGATTCTAGAATTGGAGCTTTTCTTGATCTGATGAGCCAGTTTGAAAACTTTATAGAAAGCACTCTTCATGGAAGCTGTGCCCGTTGGCTTCTTTCCTCACTCACACTGACCCCTCCCCATTTAAAAATTAATTCTTTGAGAATTTTGTATGACAAATTTTGATCATATTTACTCCTCTCCTCCAACTTCCAACTTCTTTTAAATCCACACCCCCTGTTTCCAACTCACTCAAGTTTGACACCTGCCCTTCATTGAACACATCAGGAACAATTTGTACTGCCCATATACTCCTGGATATGTGGCCTTCCATTAAAACAGTTGTTCTCAACCTTTCTGACATGCAACCCTTTAATACAGTTCCTTATGCTATGATGACCCTGAACCATAAAATTATTGTATTGCTACTTCATAACTATAATTTTGCTACTATTATGAACCATAATGTAACCATCTGATATACAGAGTATCTGATATTTGATATTGACTTTTGAGAGTCATGATCCTCAGGATGAGAACCCTTGCACTTAAGCATTGTGAACCTACCAAGGGTCACATAGTTAAAGAAAACCAACTTTCCCCTTCTCAGTAGCAATAAACTGCCAATTCTAACAGCTCCATTGTTAGGGTTGAGACTTAGTACATACCTGTCTTTCCCAGGATGGGATTTTGTTTGTCTTGAGCTTGTACAGGTCTTATACTTGTTATCACAGCTACTTTGAGTTCCTATGGGTAGCTAGCTGCCTTGGTACGCCCAGAAAGCAGTGCTTCCTTGTAATCATCTATCACCTCTAGATCTTAAACCTTTTTTACTCCTTCATCTACCGTGATTGTTTCTGATTCATGTGAGAAAAGGATTTAATATAAATGTCCCATTGAGGGCTGAACACTCATCTCTCTTCAATTGGAGAAAGGCTCTGACATAGTGCTGTACTATATTCTCTGTTCCCATCTCTTTGATTCTGAGGTTATTTGTATATACCATCATGCCAGGCTATATCTTTAGTTTCTGAGCTACTTAACCACATGGCCTTGTTGACAATGGTAATATTTTTCTAGGGTCATTGAAAACAACCTCATTATTTCAGTTAGATAGACCCTTACAGGAGTTGGCTTAAGGTGATCTTTTCAAATGGTAATCTTTAAATATGTACATTAATAAACCCACAAATTTGCATTCTTAAAGCAGAAGGGATATGTCTGTGCTGCAAACAGCTTTGCAATCACCTGGAGATGTTAGTTTTATCTGTAAAATGTCAAGCTCTCAATAATGACTAGTGGTTCAAAGAGAAATTCTGCTTTAGTGAGTTGTTCATTTAATTTTATGCTCTCAATTTGAGTAAGACAGAATCTTTGAGAATTCTTCCCACAGGATGAGGTCATCACAGCCTTCCTGGAAGTTCTCTATCTGGTCAAGGGCAATTGAAGGAAGATATCCCAGAACATGAGTTCTGTGAAGGATGCCTGATAAGCCCTTATGGAAAATCCAGAGCAGCCATTAGAACAGAGGTTGCACTCAGGTTCAGGGGGAAGCCAGCATTAAGCGTGTGAAGACAAGAGAGCAAAGACTCAGTTACACATTTTAGTCTTTTTTTTTTTTTTTTTTTTTTTTTTAATTTTAATAGGAGGACTTTTTTCTCCTTTAGAAGTGGAGGATTTAGGGACTGGAGAGATGACTCAGCAGTTGAGACATTTTGCGGCATAAGCATCAGAACCAGGCTTCAGACCCCAAAACTCACATAACAACCAGGCTGTAGTTCCATATATACCTGTAACCTCAACATTGAGTGAAGGATTGCTGGGACTTACTGTTTGCCAGTCTAATCAAAAATCACAAGCTCTTGGTTTATAGAGAAGGAGCAAGGCCAGGAGTGACAGATGAGTATACTGTTGGCCTCTGCATTTGTCCACAGGTGCACACACCACAAACATATACTTCACACACACACACACACACACACACACACACACACACACACCACACACACACACACCACACACACACACACACACACACAGAGAGAGAGAGAGAGAGAGAGAGAGAGAGAGAGAGAGAGAGAGCAGATACACAGAGAGACAGATAGACATAGACAGAAAAATATAGAGCAGAGAAAGAGAGACATATGCAGATATAGATAGATAGATAGATAGATAGATAGATAGATAGATAGATACAGACAGACAGACAGACAGACAGAGACAGAGAAATAGAGAGCAGATAAACAGAGAGACAGATAGACAGAGACAGAAAAATATAGAGCAGAGAAAGAGAGACACATGCAGATAGAGATAGATAGAGAGAGGGAGAGAGAGAGGGAGAGAGAGAGAGAGAGAGAGAGAGAGAGAGAGAGAGAGAGAGAGAGAGAGAGGAAGCTATGTTAAGAATTGCTGACTATGATTCCAACACAAAGACTTGTTATGTTCTAGAACGGCATAACCGTTTCTTTTGCACCCATCATACACAACAGACAGCCACCCATCCACAGCCACTGGAGGAATCTCCAGCATCTTCTACCTGTCTAACGTACACCAGAATGGGCAGTGATCGATTTCGAATAAGAATTCTCATACAACTGAAAAGAAGTGCTTCATTTTGAAGCTTTGATGGGAAGTTGCCTATTGGTATAAAAATGTGAATGAAAAAAGAATGACATCAACATCCTTGATGAGGAAGCAGGACTTCCATGTGGCAGAGGACATGACAACTATGACCCTAGTTCAGAGCACTGTTAAATCACGGTTTATGTGTTTTCATTATATACAGTAGGAGAAACTCTACCATCCAACCCATTTATAGTAAAACGATAGTAGCAACAACTGATCTTTGGGTAAATACATTAGTGTCTGATGCATACTGACTTCTCAGCAAATACCATCACTGTTATTATCATACTGTCAGTATTCCGGATAGTAGTGTCATTCCTACATCTTATTATATGGATGCATATCACCTTGAGGTGTGCTACTCCACTGATTCCTACATGAAAAGTCGGTAATAGAGCGTTTAGTGGGAAAATGAGATGTGAGCAAGGCCTGAACAGTGTTGGCTAGGAGATCCATACAGGTTCAAGTATAGGGTAGTATGCTCAAGAGGTATAGCCATGATCTGAAAGCACTGGGAAATGTTTTATTAACACAATATTAACGATAGTGGTGGTGGTGATGATGACATTCCATAACTGCTTTAATACTTACATCTTACGTCCCTAGCATAGTTCAGAAACTTCCTTGAGTGCTGCTTACACAGCAGTAAGAAAAATGGGGCAAATTCTTCCTCTCATGAGCTCAGTAAGGGCATAGGTATCTGTGTGCCGTGGCACACAAAAGTTGGAGTGTCAGGGTTGTAATTTTACATATGATGGCCAAAGTAAGGGTCAGAGATGTTTTAACACAGATCTGAAAAAGAACATTTCTAGGGAAACAAGTATAAGCATGCTTTGTGGTCTAGAAGGTACAGCTGAAGCTAAGGCAGCCAGGGAGAAGGGAGAGACCCAGCGGGAGGACATCAGATTGTACATCGCGTAGCCTTTTCATCATAAGGCATTCTGCTCCCTTGATCCTAAATGACAAAGGATAATGCAGCATACTTGTGTGTGCTTGTTTAACCTGTGGATGGAGTCTGACAGAGAGGAGCAGCACAGACCAAGTGTTGATACATACGGAAGGAACGTGGGGCTGGGGATAGTTGGTTGGTTGGGTGCTTATCTCTCAATGCGTGAGGCCCTAGGTTGGATCCCCTGCACTGTACTCAAAGGGTCACAGTGGTCCACTCCTCTAATCCCAGAATGTAGGAGGCAAAGACAGGAATATAAGAAGTTTAAGGTTACTCTCAGTTGTGTGCTAGACTTGAGACCAGACTTGGCTACATCAGGCCCTGTCTCAAAATATTATATTAAATAAAATAAGAAATTTGATGATTCTAGTTAAAATTATGTTATCACATCCACCCAGTATTCGCATAGACGCTCGGTATCTAAACTCCTGTCTGCACACTTGTCCATGGAGCACTTTATCCACTGAGTCGCCTCTGCAGCTCCACCTAAGGTAGTTTAAAGTGATGTTGATATTGATAACCACTAACCTTGGTCCCAAGAATAAACAATGGATGATTGAAAAGAAAAAAAGGGGCGGGGCAATAAAAACTCCTGCCATCGTACCACAAATCCAAGAAACAACAAAACCATAGCAAGTTTCCCACACAATGAAGAGCTTTAGAAATCTCCTCTACCAAACCCTAGACACAGTTTATTTTTGACTCCTGGTAGTAAATATACTTCCATGCATGCCTCCCTCTTGTAAGCAAGATGTCATGTTTTACTGTTTAGTCCATTTAAAGTGACATGAAACTTTACAACTGGGGCCCATGCTTTGTTGGCTGATGTGGTACTGTGCCAGGCCTTTGACTCTGTGGTTGTTAATTTATGTCCACAATAACCTTATTAGAGAGGTATTATCACTCCCATTGTGTAGATAATATGACCCAGATAATTTCCCCCCTACATCATAGAATTCTTTGTGCTGTCCATTCCCATGCCTTTACAAAGCAAGAATGGAGAACAGTAGTATGCTGTGGTTAAAATGTGACATGCCATTCCATAAACTTATGTATTTGAATGCTTGGCCTCCAACTGGAACGCTGTTTGGAACACTGTAAAATCTTTAAAATGAAGAGCTGTGCTGAGGAATGTGGGTCACTGGGACAGGACTTGAGGTCATATAACTTGGCCCAATTTCCTGTTAGCTCTCTCAGTCTTGACTACAGATGCCATGTAACCATCCACTTTAGGCTCCTGTAGCTCTGCTGTGCCTGCTGTGATAGACTGTACCCTTCTGCTGTGAGCCAAAACTCCCAAACTAAAACCCCCAGATGCTTTTCTCTCTTAAGGTGTTGCTTGTTAGGTGTTTGGTCTCAGCAATGAGGAAGGTATTTAGGACACAGATGGTAACCTGAATGAGTGCTACATGATTAAGAGTAAAACCTGGATATGAGACTCAGAGATTTTGAACAGGTCCAGGATGCATTTAGTCCTCAAGAGAGTAGCTTCTGAGTTCCTAGGGGTTATAGGAACTTGAAGTAACTAAAGTATATGGATTTGTTATGGCTGTTTAACCCTTGAAAATACACATTATAACTGGGCATGATGGCACACACAATCACAGCACATGGGCAGTCAAGGTAGGGGGAGACAGGAGAATCAGGTCACAGGGAATTAAAAGGCATCAGAGCTACCTGAGAGCTTGTCTAAAACAAAAGCAAAAAGGACCAACAAAGTAAAACAATAAAATAAAGTAACATAGCTTATCCTCAGGGATTCGGTTGTCTCTATGGATCCTGTTAGTAGCTTTCATCCAGTTGGTAACAGAACACATGCGCTTAGAAGGACCATACATGTAGAGTCCCAGGAATGAGCTGCAAACACTTATTTTTATGCCAAACCTAGCAACAAAATGCATGAACCCAGGGTAGAGCTCAAGTCCAAGCTCTCAGAAGCTCAGAAACCTTACTTCCTTCATCCACTGGTTGCTTGCTGGCGCTCTAGCTCAGTGGTTAGAGGGATGACCTAGTGAACCAGAGGCCTGGGTTTGATCTCCAGCATCACCTAAAATGGGGTCATGGCAGCACACTCACGTATATTGATTTGTTCTCCATGGAGGTAAGACCAGATGTTAAATTTTCAGCTTCCAAACTGGAGAACTCATTTGACAAAAGTTGCTTACTTCCACTCACTGAAGGACATGACCTGTGTTCTTAGAGAAGGGTCGCTTTTGGATGAAGGATTTTGCTATCTAGCTTAGATTTCTCTTAATTCTATTTCTGAGGCTTTTTGGACTAAGAGATGGAAGGGACTTTTGGGAATCGCTTTAGATTTGGTGGGCCACATATGGTCCTAGCCATTGTGTTTTCCAATGACATTGGGATAGAGCTCTCTGAGAACTATTCTGTATCCATGTTAGAAACAGACTGATGCTGGGTCAGCCTGAAGATATACTCAGTGTTTTAAGTGTTCTTCTGGTCTGTTCTGTCTGTCTCCTCCATCTTTCTCATATAGCCCAGGGCTTGAACTAGATGAGAATTCCTTTGGGGGAGTAGCTGGATTCTTGGTCTCTGTTGAGAGAGCACCCAAGAAAGGAGCACATGATGTTCTGGGGTGCTTAGGTTATCACGTTGACCTACAGGTTCACACGTGATGATACTGTAGTTCTCATGGACTCAAGCCAGTTCAATGTAGGTCTATAAGCTTCCAGGTTCAGTACCAGCCACTCGCAGAGCCAGCCTTAGCCCCTTTGTTAAGGGTTCCACCATACTAGGGGGTGAGCATGTGATGTATTACTGTCATTGTTATTGTTTCCATGGGTCCCAGGGGAGTCTGTCTTGGTTTCCTGACTGTATTTTACTCCTAACTTGTGTGGTTGTGTCCTGGTCTTTGTGTTTTTACAACAAAATACTCAAGACTGGGTAGCTTCCTAAAGACAGAAATTTACTTCTCCTGGGTCTGGTAATTAGAAGTTCAAGATCAAGGTGCCAGCAGAGTTAGTTTTTAATGAGGGTTACTCTCTGCTAGATTGTGTCATCCTCCTGGGGAACCAGGGGTTCCATGGGTCTCCGGTTCATCTGGAAATGGACAAAGTGTTATAGCTCTCAAAAGGGAAGCCTGTTCAGGGTATGTAGCTGGGGTCCAGGTCTTGCCTGGTACCATGTCAGCACCAGTGGCAATGGCAGGGGCAGCAGCAGTGGTGTGTGGCAGTGGGTGACAGTTGGCAGCTGTAATGGGCAGTAGATAGGTGATGGCTGTGGTGGCACCCTCAGGGTTGGCAAGAGCATGAGCTTGGTATGCCAGGTAGGTCTCAGGTCCAGCTTTGGGAGAGAGAAAACTCTTTCCCAAAGTGTTATAGCTCAGTAAAACATTCATTCTCAGACATGTTTTGGTAAAATAACCTGTGAACTTTATTTCATGTGGCTACGGACTTTATCAACATTGAGGACTGGGGTGAGATACGGGGTGGATGTTTATCACTGGCTCAGTTTAAGATGCTAGTAATGCTTTATTAGAATGGGGAAGGGCTTCAAGTGTTTTCACTCTGTGACTGATTATCATGGTCCTTTCAGTGGGGTGTCATGATTACATGTTCTAGAGCAGATAGAGTTTGGCAGTGAGTTGGCCCCATTCCTACCATTCTGAGTTTCACAGGGTTTGGGCTCGCTCAACCTTATCAGTTCTTCCGTCTAGTGGCATGGTCCACTTGCTCCACACCTCTTCCTTTTTGTTTTTATAAAGGAGAGGTGTCATTGGAGTAACTGTCTCCTAGGTTGGGAATGGTTTGGTATTGAACCAAAACCTGATTGGTTGTGATCTTTGCAATGCTACTCATCTGCTGCTTTAAAAATTGGACAAAGCAGGGTGCCAGGAAAAGACGGGGTCCAATGGATAGTATGGGGCCAAGGGGGGGAAGAACCCAAGCTAACAAGGCCTTCTCTCTTCCAGTCCCTCTGTACTCTTGGCACTCAACTGAAACCTAACTGGGCTCCGCCCCTGTTTTCTGCACTGCCTTTCCCTTCCTGCCTGGCTCATGGATGCCCTAAACAGAAGTGCGGACCTCTGCCCCCTCTGCCCACCAACTCCCAGCAGTGCACCAGCCATGCCTGGGTACACAAGAGACTGAAACCACAGCAATCATCCCAGACCTACTGTTTTCCAGCAGGGGAAAAACATGGACTGAAGAACCCCGTTACAGACTGTGTTCTGTTTCCCCTGAGTGGTGCCCCAGGCACCCTAGCAGTGAGGCAGACATGCAGCTCAGCAAGATGGAATTTTGAATACTGGAAAGAACAAAGGCTATGGCTTCATAGATTTGTAGGAGGAAGGGATAAAGGGCTCAAAGATGTGAAGTTTATGTAGACGGTAGGAAGTGGTTGCGTCAGAAGGACTCTTTTATAGTTGTTGAAATCCATAGATGCAGAACACATGATCACAAAGAGCCGAGTAACTATACTATCATTTTAACAGGTAAGTAATATAAAAGAGACAATTTGCTCACTTTTTTTGTACTAACTCTTAGGAACCTAAAGTGGATTTTACATTTGTATCTTGGCATGAACCAGCTTAATAGCAACATTTAGCTAGTAGCTACCCTACTGGATGTTGAAGGCCCTGACCTAACCTTGGTCAATATGGGCATGCTTACAGCTGGACGAACCCAGAGCTTGGGAGGTGGGGTTCTCCGTGGATGAGGACACCCTTGATCAGGAGAGCCCTGTCCACCAGCCCAGTCTCTGTCCTTTCTTAGGGACAGAAATCAACCCACATAGAACATTAGTCACAGGTTACCTTGAGCCTGGTCCTGTGCTGAGAGCTTCACCAACATCATGCATTCCGTCCTTTAATAGTTTGGAAGCTTCTTATAACCTCCTAAAAGTAAGAACTTCTGGAGGTTGTCCCAGGACAGATATTGACTAAGTGATAATTGCAGAATTCAAAACATGTACATCCTCATCCCCACTGTGATCAACTGCTATAGCTTCTTTCTCTTACCCCTTGGACACAGGCAGGGACTTGGATGGCTGCCCTTTCCCTTCTCAACTTCTTTCTTCCAGCCATGGCTGCTTCTGCTTACTCAACCTTCTTGGGTGACTCAGCTACCAAGCTAGGTCTCCCTGATTATGGAGGGGACAGGGAAGGCAGACTTAAGGGAAGCATTTTCCTTTTTTCTTTCTAAAAGCTGGTGCTTCAAGTCTCTGGCAGACTGGCAGCTAATGAACACTGGACTATAGGACTAGAAAGTATACCTACAACTGGCTGCTTGGCTAATGGAGACATATTACACATCTCAGGAGCATGTCCTGGGCCTCTGGGGACAGGGAGCCTCTCTTGTTAAACAGCTGGTTTAGCACATTGCCTGCCCTGTGAGGGGTGCAGTGGAAAGCCCTTAGGAGGAATCCTTAGGGATTGAAAGGATGCTGGCTAAGGGATGGATTTTATTGGTGCAAACACTCTCAGCTGGTCTGATTTTCTCCTGGGATGGAAGAAAGGTTGGAGGAAGGTACACTGAAGATGTTGCGTTATGAGTGAGCTCAAGGACCTTCGGAAGCCCTGTGGGCATTCACTGTGACAGAACACTCTTCCCTGCTCTAACAGCATCTATGCTACAGTAGTAAATACAATCCCCATCTTCATTTACCTCCCCAGAGATGACAGGAGGCAGAAGTGTAGGACAGCCAAGAGGCTCTAAAGGCTGCAAGTTTATGCCCTGCACTGTGACGGGGACAGACTGAGTAGGCTCTGTATCTTTTCAGTTGGGTCACTTAATTCCAAGTTGTAGTTTTTCTACTTCTGGATCCCACTTTGAATGCAGGTGGTGAGGTTTAGGGTTGATGAAGAAGTAAATTGGGAAGAAAACAGTAAAGCAGTAACTTACCTGGACAGAGACTTTGAGAAAAGCTTTATAGAGGGGTTGTCTAAGGACATGACCAGCAAACAAGGAACTAGATTATAAGGAGCTTATGAGTTACTGATGCGTGCCTCCGGGGAAACAAAGTGCAGTTCTCTTCCAAGTGACTTCGCTTCAGTACTCACCACATTGTCATGGATTCTAAACTTGACTCTCCAGACACTCATTTAAGTTAGGTCTCAGTTCATGTGCTTGTATCACTCCTATTATGTCCCCATACGGCATTTGTTGAATTAGTTACTATGTTTGTACCAGCTTGAATCCTGTACAGACTCCCACCCCCACAATTCATGTCCATCAGGGAACTCTGAATGTGATATTTGAATATAGGACCCTGTTAATATAATTAGTGAAGAAAGAGTTGTTTTGGATCGGGATGGACTCTACCCCATGACTGGGATTCTTTTAAGAAAGCCATGTGAGGACACAGAGAGGATAAGATGTAGACACACACAGGAAAAGCATGTCGGATGGATAGGAAGGCAGAGATTGCAGGGATATGACCGTAAGGAACACCAGGGATTGAAAGTAGCCACCATAGGCTAATCCAAGAGAGAGAGATGGAGAGAGAGAGAGAGAGAGAGAGAGAGAGAGAGAGAGAGAGAGAGAGAGAGAGAGAGCCCATCAACACCTTTATTGTACTTCTGGTGTTTATTGTAGATACCTTGCAGTAATTTGTTAGGATAGCCTGAGCACAGGGACACTGTGAGCATCCTTTATCTTTCCTTGTTCCTTTTTGAGACTCTGACTTTCTTTGTCCTTTTTGTGACTTTTTTTTTTTCTTTTTTGCCAGTAGAGTTTCTAATCTAGAAAAGATACTCAACTACCGTGAACTAGGCAAGTGAAGGTCATTAAGACAAAATTGTCGAGGTTGCTCACCACAGCCACTGTGTGAGTGCATGTCTACGTCCTTGTCATCATAGCGTCACTGGTCTGTTCGCTTCGTGTAGCAATTTTACCTTTGATTTGTGTTTGTTTCTTGATTTATTTACTTTGGTGTGCAGATGGTTGAAGCCAGGGCCTATTCAATGCTAGGCACACACTCTACCCCAGCCTTAGCTTTTTGACTCTGTCTCATTTTGTGTAGCTCAGGGCTTTAGATCATGATCCTGCTGCTGTGGCCTCCCCTGAGAGCCGCTGTTACAGATGTGTACCAGCTCTGGTATCTCCTCTTAGTAGCTCCTTGAGGCTGCATTTGAGCACTGCCCTATGACTAATGCAGCATATCATCCTGGGTCATGGTTCATCCCGTGCTTTCCATAATTCTACAGTTTCAGAGGGTGCTCTGGAAAAGACTGTGAGTCAATGAGCTTCAGTGTGGAAAGATACGGCTTCCTACCCAGAATTCTTTTGAGCATTACATAAGGAAATGAGCACGAGGGCTTGTAAGTATTAATCAGTAGATTAGGTTATGACAGCATTCGTCAATATATGCTCTCTATAAGATCCCAAAATAACTGGGTTTACCCTAAGGCCTGAGGGGGTGCACTCACCTGTGCTCTTTTTGCATGGACAGGAGCTTGTCTTAGATGAGAACTCATTTTAAACCTCAATCATGGCTACCTTGAGTGTTGTAGGTGAGGAAAACCTTCTCTATTCAATTCATAGTATCTGCTGTTCAGAATTCTCCCCTGCACTAGCAGCCTTTTTGAGAAGATTTACATTGAAATGCTGGAGACAAAGATAGCCATAAACCATCATAAACACAACCCCATTACAGATGTCATAACAATACTTCCAATTATAGTGATCAGGCATGCTCCCACTTCTGCCTAGGGATGGGGTAACTTTAGCTCATAAACACCATGGAAACCAAATGCTCCTTTGGTGACTCCAGGACTCTAATGTGCTAGTGGTACCTGTGGAAGGTATGAGAGGTATTTTATCATGGTTCCAGCCACAGCACAGAGGGATGCTACACAGCTTTGAATATGGCAAGCATGTTAGGGGCATTCTTTTGGGTTAGTACAGAAAGACCAAGGTGAATGGTAGAAAAAGACCCCAGGAAGAAGTTAAATACATGTATGGAACACTTCTCTGGGGCAACCCTCCTGCGTCACCCAAGGGAAGTGGTATGCTGATAAAGGGTCACATCTTCTGAAACACCATTTTGTGAGGAACCCACAAAGATTCTGAAGTCCAGGGTGATCACAGGGAGCCAGGCCATTGTATTCAGCCTGAGGTTTTGGTTTTTTGTTTTTGTTTTGTTTTGTTTTTAGTGAGAGTAGTATCAGAGCAAAAGGAAACCTATAGAGAAAAATTTGAGCACATGATCTGAAATAAGAGGGCACAACATTTTGTCTGGTAGTTAACAGGTTTGAGTTGCTCAGACCTAGACTATTTAAGAAAAAAAAACTTTTTCACCTGTGGTTGAACTCTGATGGGTTTTCTCCTCCTCTTAAATTAGGAGAGTAATCTCCTATGAAAATGTCAGTGTGACTGGGTTTAGACTCACTATAGAAGCTCATCTCTGGGTATGTCAGATAAGGATGTTTCTGGAAAGATTTCACTGAGGAGGAAAGACCCATGGTATCATGGTTTAGGGACCCATCTGGGGCATGGGTGACACCATTCCATGGGCTAGACTCTTGCATTGATAAAAAGGAGCTGAGCTTTAACATTTATTGTCTCTGCTCTCTGACTGCAGATGCAATGTGACCACCGGCTCCCACTCCTGCTGCTGTGCCTTATCCACCGTGATGGACTGCGTCCTCAAAACCTGAGCCAAAATACATCCTTTCCCTCTTAACTTGTTTGTCCAGTATTTTGTAACAGTAATGTGAAAATCAACTGATAACAAAAGCACATTTTGTTCAGTTTCTTGAAGAAACTGAAGTTGTGCTTGAGGGCTCTTCCGTGGTGGAAATATGGACACCAGTTCCCAGCTAGATATGTCAGCTCTTGAATGTACTTAAGGCATCTTATGTTGTGCTTAAGATCTGTTTATTTTAACGTACACAGCATAGTTGTCCATATTTCTAGCATACAATGTGATAGATATTTCAGTATATATGTGCATATGGTGATCAGGTTAATTAGCATTTCAATTTTAAAACATGATTGTATGTAAGTTGTGAAATTTCTCTTTTCTAGCTTCTTATAGAATCTCTAATAAGTTATTATGTATTCTCATCACAATACAAAGAATAGTGGAATTGTTTTTATCCTATGTAACTGTATTCCATGTCCCTGTGTCCTACTTCCTCCTTGTTCCTCTTAGCCTCTAGTGACCATTGTTACAATTTCCAATTCTAGGAAATCAATTTCATAAGCTTCTGCATATGAGTGTAAGTTCATGGTGTTTTCTGTTCTCTACTTATTTCACTAAACACAGTGTTCCATCCAGATGACAGGGTTTCATTCTTTTATAGTACTGAGTAATATTTCATTGCATATGTATACCAACTTTTCTTTATCCATTCATCCATTTACAGACTCTATTTTCAGTTTATTGTTTTTATTAATCTTTTCTCTCACATATTACATAGTGGCTACAGTTTCCACTGTCTCCCTCCATCCCCTACCTCTTTCATCAGCCCCACCCCTTCTCTGTCCCCATCCACTTAGATTCTATGTTAGCCGTGGCTGATAGTGCTACAGAAACATGGGAGCACAGATATCTTTTTAATATATAGGCTTAATTTCTTTTCAATATATACTCAGTATTGAATCATATGGGAGTTCTTTCTTCCCTCTTTATATTTGTAGTTAGCATAATGGATATTTTATGCATGCCCATCACTGCACTCTTTTTTGAGGAAACATATTGTTCTCCATCATTGGTGTGCTAGTTTATATTTCACAGAGTCTCAAGACTCTATTCAGTAGAGGGGGGTCTTTAGGAGGCCCAAAGGGTAGCGACTTCATACTCTTCCTTTAGTTTTCAGTGTCTCAGAATGTCTATTATTCACACAGAGGGCAGAAGAGTCCTAGAGAGACTGTGTGGATGCCCAGTGAATGCAGTGGGCACCAACGTCAGCAGAGCACACCGCTCATCTCTGGTGTTGAGGGCAAGTAAAATGCCATTGACATCATCAGTACCCTTGACATCAGAACCCTTGACATCAGTACCATTGACACAAGTACCATTAACATCAGTACCATTGACATCAGTATCCTTCTTCCTTGAGAAAAACTAAGGTAGATAGAATTGGGGTGAAGTTAACTTCCTGCGTCCCAGGTCTGCAGTGAACAGACAATGTGCTTTTGCTATTGGGAAGAAGGACTCAGGAATAATTGTCTCTGACAGAAACAATCCTCCCAAAACCAGTTGCGGGATGGCTCAGATGGTAAAGACATTTGCCACTAAGCCTGATGATTTGAGTTTATCCTTAGGATCCACATGATGGAAGGAGAGGATGAACACCTACAAGTTGTCCTCTGATCTCCACATATGGGCCATGTAGCCTTCTTCCACAAAATGAATAAAAATGTAACTTAAGAAATCAATCAATCAATCAATCAATCAATCAATCAAACCAGTGCTAACCATTTTGATAACCATTTAAAGTTTACTTATTGTAAATAATTCTAAACAACAAATGACATAAATCTGTTGAGATGTTGCTAGTTTCTCTTGGCAAGTGCACTTTAAAGTTGTTTCAAACTGGTGACAGTTGTCATGTCTCTCTGTGTGCATGTACTCCTGTATGTATGTGAACACATGACTGTTGAGGGTTAATATTAAAACGGTGGCACCCAATCTGGCTTGTTGCTAAGAGGCCACCATGTTCCTGACTAGACAAGGCCTGAGGCCAAGAGTGGCGGTGTGCTCCTGCCGTGGCTCACGCTGGCCAAAAGCACTGGCCCTGGCACCCATGAGATGCCGGTGTGGGAGATAGCTCTGCCAATGCACTAAGCTGTCTCCACAATGCTTGGCTGAGCCCAGACCATCGGACCATCCACATGGTACCTGGTAGAAATGAGACTCTAATGCTTAAAGATTATCCAATAGCTTTATATATTTGGTAATGCTCAATTAACAAGATGCCCACACAATAATTAGAGGTGTTTCCCAATATCTAACCTTAAATATAAATGTTACCCAAGACCGTCATGGACCCATGTGTGGTTCTCCATGGCTCCTACATCTCTCTCCTCCTCCTGCTCCTAGCTCCTCCTCTTCCTCTCCTTACTCCTCCCACCTTAACTCCTCCCAAATTACCGAGTTTATTGTAAAGGTTGCAGGGGAAATATCCCACTACACATGACTAATACGAACATTACTTATTCTTTAAATGCTTTTTTAATGCTTGTGTTATATAATTGTGATGCCTCCCTTCTACTACATTAACTAATTTTAATCAAATTGCTGGTGGTGGCATGAACTTGCTCTACACTGAAGAGTCCACTTACCACTGACATATTTTCGAGAACACTGTTGAGAATATTATCACTACCTGACATACTTTCTTTTTCTTTCTTCTTCCTCCTTTTCTCCCTCCTTCTCTCCCTCCCTCCTTCCTTCTCTTCCTCACTCCCTCTGTCTCACCCTCTCTCTCTCCCTCTTTCCCTCCTGGTCTCCCTTCTTCCTTTACTTCTCCCCCTTCTCTCTTCTTTTTAAAGACAGGATTGTACTATGAACTGGATCTCACTAGACCAGGTTGGTCTTGAATTTACAGAGATCTGCCTGCCTCTGCCTCCTCAGTGCTGGGATTGAAGGTGTGAGCTACCATGCTTGGCTCAGTAAGGCTCTTTTAAAGAAAAGGGTGACTTGGTCTTATTTTGTGGGCTTAGAAAAACTTTCAGCAGCAATTCTCATTTTCTTTTTAACACTGACTGCAAGAACATGAAGAATGACTTAGGATTTACTCATGTGTGATCCAGAGGATTGGCTACCCAGCATTTGCTAACTGAGCTTTCCTCTTGAATTAACTATAATTTCTCTGTCTTTAAATTAAAGAAATATTTGGACAGTATTTGCGTGGGTGTTTTTCCTATGCACCACACTTATGTCTGGGTACTGAGAAGGAAAAAGAAGGTGTTTGGTCCCTGGGAGCTAGAGTTACTGGTTGGTGAGAGCTGTCATGTGGGTGTTGGGAACTGAACTCGGGTCCCCTGGAAGAGCAGCAAGTGCTCTTAAATTCTTAGCCACATCCTTGCCCTCTGTTTCTCCATTTTTAAAAAAAATACTCTTTGTGTGTGTGTGTGTGTGTTTGTGTGTGTACATGCATGTGTACTTGCAGGTACTCACAGAGGCCAGGTATTAGCTTCTCTGGAACTGAAATGGGTACTGGAACTGAAGTCTAGTCCTCTATGGTAGCAGCAAGAATGCTTAACTCCACAGCTCCTGATTCTATTATTTTCCTGTGTGTTTCACAATGATTTGCTCTTTATTCAATTTATCATGCAATGGTATATTATTCATCTTTGTATGTCATCTTCTGTTCAGGCAGAGTTGTGAATAAAGAACTATTGTAATACTGTTCTTTAACCTTTGGATGGAAGAAAGGGCAATTGTTGCAGGAACCTTTCGTCCCCATTGTATTTGCAGTGGAGCTTTGTGATTGGGTAGTAGAAGAGGTAGGTGGAGCTAGAAATTTTGAGGAAGAAGGAAGGAGAAAGGAAGAGGAGAAGGGGGAGGAGAGGAAAGATGGTAGGAGATGTTACCCTCATGTCTCTAACAGTCATTCATATCAAGGTTAGGAAATTGAGTTTACAATTCTAATTCATCTTGTATATTGAGCATTTGCTAATAAATAAATCTATTGGATAATCTTTAAGCATTACGAGTTTCGCCGGGCAGTGGTGGCGCACATCTTTAATCCCAGCACTTGGGAGGCAGAGGCAGGCGGATTTCTGAGTTCGAGGCCAGCCTGGTCTACAGAGTGAGTTCCAGGACAGCCAAGGCTATACAGAGAAACCCTGTCTCGAAAAACAAAAACAAAAACAAAAACAAAAACAAAAACAAAAACAAAAACAAAAACAAAAACAAAACAAAAACAAAACAAAAACAAACAAACAAACAAACAAAAAGCATTAAAAGTCTCCATTCTGCCGGGTGCCACAAGCATGGCGGATATTGTCTGAGGTCGAGCTGAGCATTATGAGGGTGGCAGAGTTGGCCCAGAGCCATGCCTAGAGTCATAGACTCCATATTGGCAGAGACAGCAGCCACGAGAACCACTCGTGGAGCCAGGGCCAGCGCTCCTGGGCTGAGAGCTGGACTGTGCCACTGCTTTTTCCAGTATCCACTGCTACAGGTGCTTCCTTTCTCCTTCCTTCCTCCTCCCAACTCCTAGCTCCACCTACCTCTTCTACTGCCCAATCATAGAGCTTCACTGCAAGTACAGTGGGAAGGAAATGTTCCTGCAACAGGCAATATTTAGGACCTGCAGACAAAGATCAGAGACGTAACTCTTTGGCTAAGAGTATGTGTTGCTCATGAGAGTACCTCCCAAGAACAGCTCCCAACTGCCTGTAACTTCAGCTCTAAAAGATCCAATACCTCCTTACAGCCTCCAAAGACACCCTCATACATATATGGATCCAAAGACAGACAGACAGACCACACACACACACACACACACACACACACACACACACACAACATAAGGCAGCCTACAGGCTTATGTAAAATATATAGTTTATATAGTTCTTTAACCTAACTCTCCCTACATTACTCTGCTTTGTAAAGGAATCTGCTGTGGAATCTTAGATGTTTTCTGTAATGTTTCTATAATGTCTACACAAAATACATATAGTGTTATTTTTGGCATTATGTAAAAGACTGCCATATCTTCCCCCTTTTGAATCTTCCTGGCTCCCAATAGGATTATACAGCAATCTGGTGTCAAGTCCAAAGGTAGTGAGACACTGTTACAAGTCCATAGATAGTTCACAGCCAAGTCAGGTAGTATAGATTTTTTTTCACATGACATTTTTGTTTATGGTTTATGATTGCCTTGGGTTTTTCATTAATTTTCTATTTGCTTGTCACAAGAAAAAAATTCTAAACACAATAACAGATATATCAAATACCTAGTAGTAAGTAGTAAGCGCTTAAGTAGATAACATCAGTATCCATTTATCTATTTATTTTTACTATTTTCTGAAGAATTCTTTTTTAGAGTGTGATAGTCCCCGTTTAGCTCCAATCACTTTTTCAGACTGTGCACATAAAAAATTCTCTTTGCCACTCCCCAGCGTTTGTGTTTTTATTCCTAAATACATTTTTCCACCCCAACATTGTCTTTCTCTTGCTAAAGCACCTCTTTTAGTAGTTCCCAGGGAAAGGTGTTCAAGAGGTAAGCATGCTTTGGGGTTTTATATGTACATAAATTTGTCTATTTTCCCTCTAATCTAATTGATAATTTAGATTGGTTTCTTTGTACAGTTTCTAGACATGTTCTCATGTAGCCTAAGCTGGCCTTGAACTTGCCTCAAAGAGAATGGCCTTGAACTCCTGATCTTTCGGTTTTCACTTCCAAATTGCTGGGAATACAGGCGTGTGCCACCACACTTGACTTGCTATAAAATTCTTATATTATGAATTTTCTCACAAATGTCAAGACTGTGTGCTCCACTGACTGAAAAATCAATGTTGATGCTGAGAGGTCTAATCCTTTTTATGTGCCTCCCTGCTCCGTGACCTGTAATCTATTTCTAGAGGTTTTTGTACTTTGTGTTTGCCTCCAGGGTCTTGAAATTTCAGGATAATCAGCCCCATGCGAGCTTCTTCTGTCCCATTTGCAGGCTTGTTCTCTCCATTCCCAGGGTTGTTCCCTTTCTCCCATTTCTTTCTTTGGCTTTAGTTTTCTTTGTTAGGACAGTCTTCTTGTTTGATTGTCTTTTCAATTTTTATGTGTTTTTCTTTCTTTATTTGAAAATTTTACTCTCCTCTCCTCTCCCCTCTCCTCCCCTCTCCCCTCCCCTCCCCTCCCCTCCCCTCCCCTCCCCTCCCCTCCCCTCCCCTCCCCTCCCCTCCCCTCTCTTCTCCTCTCCTCTCCTCTTCTTTCCTTTCCTCTCCTCTCTTTTAGTGTCTCGCTATTTGACTGTGCCTGGCCTGGAAGTTGTTACATAAATCAGACTGGCTTTTGAACACATGGAGTTCTAGCTGTCTGTCTCCAGAGTGCACCACCATGCTTGCTATGAAAATTTTCTATTTGAACATTTATGGTTTTCTTTACTCTGATACTTAAACTACTACTAACATGATTTAGTTACGGAGAAGTCTCATTTAACATATTTTAGATAGAGAAAACCCTTCCCTCTATTCCTTTTTATAGCCTTCTTTCGCATTTTATGGGTGCAATGTTTTACCCCTTTACAGTGACTAATCAGGGCTTGCTCTTTCTTGCTTGCTTTATTTTTGAATTTATTTGTTTGAGACAAGTTCTCTCTATGTACTGTTGGCTTCCCTGGAACTTATTATATTGACCAGGGTGGCCTCAAACTCACTGAGATTCACCTGCCTCTACCTCTTCATTGCTGGCATTAAAGATGTGTGCCACCTCACCTAGCATCAGGGTTCTTTTAAAAATCAACCTTTTGGGCCAGCAAAATGGCACATTGTGCAAAGGCGTTGTGGTGGTTTGAATAGGAATCCCCTCCCCCACTTGTGTTTTGAATGCTTGGCCCATACAAAGTGGTACTATTAGGAGGTTTGACCTTGTTGGAGAAAGTGTGTCACTGTGGGGGTAGGCTTCGAGATCTGTCCTCAAGCTATGCCTGGTGTGGCAGTCTCCTTCTGCTGTAAAACTCTCAGCTCCTTCCCAGCCCCATGTCTCCTGCTTGCAGCCATGTTTCTAGCCACAATGATAATAAACTAAACCCCTGAAACTGTAAGCAGTCCCAATTAAATGTTTTCCTTTTTGAGAGTTGTCATGGTCTTGGTGTTTCTTCACAACTGTTAAACTCAAATTAAGGCAGGCATTTTCCACCAAGCCTGTTGGCCTTAGTCTGACTCCCAGTACTCATGAAGAAGAGGACCAGCTCTTCCCTCAAATTGTCTGTCTTCTTGTCTCTGGATACTGCAGAATGTATCTTCTCACACACACTCTCATATAATAAATGAATGTGAAAAAGTTAAAGTCACTTTTTCTTACATTTTTCACAGCCTTATTTCAGTTTTCTGGAATTTAAAAACATGTTTGTTCCAGTTCATTTAAAAAAAATGTCATGATGATAATTTTTCCTTGACTACTCAATGATCTTTTACCACCCACGTTCAAAATGGTGCCATATTTGGAAGCCCCCCACCCTATCCTAGGGTGTGTGTGTGTGTATAAATTGCTTACCAACCAATGGAGTTTATCCCAGGGACCCAAATGAGCCTGACTTCTGGGTAGTTGCAGAGTTTGTGTGCATTTTTTTCCCCTGTGGTATGAAGTGGGCTGAAGGTGGCAATTCAGGAGGTAAATGGAGAGTCTCAGTTTGATGTCTCCACTGGCTCTCCACTATGTTTCTGAGGATGGAATGCCTATGAAAGGAACTCTGTTGCATTAGACAGAGGATGGAGAGGGAATGAGTACCTGGCTGCCCATGTAAAGGAGGACTGTCTCAGTACTAGCCAAAGAAACTCCCAGCTAACCTTTCATTCATTTCTGTACTTCATTCTGCATTCAAGTGCTAAGTGTCTCTCCCCTAATCAAGGTCTCTGTGAGGGAACCTCCACTAACTTCTTGTGCTTTTTCTTCTTCTGTCTGCTGTCACCAGGTTGAGGTCTCTGCTCTTCTCAGTTCTAAAATAGTCCTCTTCTGAAACCTTCTCTGTCCTCCTTGTCTTTGTCTTTTTTTTCTCATGTTTTTCTCTTTTTAGGGATGTCACAGGAAGAACAAAGGTGAAATAAATCAAGCACATTTACCTAGGAATCTGCTTTAAAATTCCCAGTGAGAATATCACCATTTAGTTTCTTAAATAAAAAATTATTGAAGTATAGTATTACTACAATGACCCATTGAGGCATAGTCTATACGTGTGTACATATAGAAAGTTCTGTGTGCCTTTTAAATGTACATAGAAATACATACAGCTATGTAGGCAACAATATTAATACAGAGAATATAGCCATATAGCCACCAATATTAGTATACACAGTATTTTTATTGCTCTTGAGTTCTTTATTGTCCCAAAGATTCAACCTCCTAATTCTTGGTTAGCTATACCCCTGATATATATATATATATATATATATATATATATATATATATATATATCTCCATACTATAACTATAGATCATAATGTATTATTTTTGCTTAAACAGTGTTAAGAGAACTTATCTAGGTTATGAAAATATAAAAGATTCAAAAGCCCCTCTTGTTATTTTGAAAAAAACTAACAGGATTTAGAAGAAATATGCAAATACTGCTTTATTTGTATAAATCAAAATGTCCTTGCCAATATTACCAATTTTCAAATCAACCCACACATTATTAGAAGTTGAGTGGGGGACAGATAGTTTTCTAGGAGTGGGAAGATGGACAGTAGTTCATGTAGCAGGGCATGGGTGTGACAACAGAACATATTGGAGGTGCCCACTATATACCCTTTCCTTTGCAGAAGTTGGCACCTACAGAACAATGATCATATACCTCTGAGGCAGGCTGCTGGTTTCATGTCCAAGAACCCTTTTCTACTCAAGGCAGAGATGGACTGTGCTCTACAGGAACACATGAAGAACAAACCAGTTGCTCATTCAGATGCTGTTTCTCTCACATGTCAACAATACCAACCCAAGACCAGCCAGTTGCTCAGTAGCAGCAGACACAAGCAATCACATACAGGGCTGAATTTGCAATTTTTTTTGAGTGTTCCCCATTTTTCTTTTATACAAACAAATCTGGAGGCTGAACTGTCCTTAGAGTCAAAGCTTTAGAATTTAAAAATATAGAATCTTATTCATTTACTTTTATATTTATTTTAGATTGTGTGCATAGTAGGTGAAGATCAGGAGTGTACACCTGCTACAGTGAGCTTGTGGAGGTCAGTGGACCTGGAATTGAACTCAGGTTGTCAGGCTTAGCAGCAAGCATCTTTACACATTGAGCCATCTTTCTGCCCCAACCCCGACTTTAAAGAGCTTGACTTTTGATAGCATAACTGCCCTTAAGAGTTAGCATGTATTCTTAATGGATATGAAGTATGAAGACAGTAAGTGGAGCCAGGAGAGGAGAAGCCATTTCCATCATTCCCAAACACTTAAACCTGGTTTAAGAAAGATCAATAACCATACCCAGGTTGTCCTGGAAAAAATGGAGCAATTAAAATTCACTTTATACATGAAGCTACATCCTTAGTTTTTTTCCCTTAACACTGAAAGAGAAGCATAATTGGAAATTTAATATTTTAATTTATTGCAAGTATTTCCTAAGATTTCTGATAACTTTGAACAGCAATAAACAAACCAGTGAGGTTGCTACTGAATGCAACATTGCAGAGCACAGGGCAGAATGACATATTCTGAGAATGAGCTGGCTGGAGTCCGGAACACTGATTTTGCTGTAGTGAGTTGCAAGATCACAAGGTCCTAGAACTTTTATTTAGTTTCGTGAAAAAATATATAAGTCTGTTGATGAATTGTGAGGTTTGGACATTCCCACTGTTAACAGTAGAGATCTTGGTTCCCTAGGAAAATGTACTCTTGCCCAGGTTTGAAAGCCTGGAGTGTGGCTGTCACTATTGCCAAAACTACCCCTAACAATTACGTATTTTAAGGGTGAATTTCTGCTTTAATGGGAGGGGGTAATGACAGATGATGAGTTTGATTTATCTTGTTCAAGCAGTCTGTACACACTTATATGTGACTTCTTCTACTCCTTTGATGCTGTCCTTTGATGAACACATTTTTTCTTTTCAGTTTCTGGTTATTGCCTGCACTTTTGGCAACAGCTCATTTATAACCTTTTTGTCCTCTTAATGCTATTGTAGGTGAGACTATCTTCTTAATTTTCTCTTTCTATCTTCTTAATTTTCTCTAGTTTGCTCACAGTTATTGAGCAGACATAGAACCGAGTTTCATGTTTCCCTTTTTGGTGTATGGGGATAATAATGTCTTATAAGGATTTGTGAAGATTAAAACTCATGCTTAGGAGACACCTTTATAAGTCATAGGTGCTCAATAAATGGCAACTATTACTATTGTTATTATTATTATTAATAATTGATTTCTTATTAGCATTCTATGTTAGATAACCATTTAACATGGGCCGAGGTCAAACTTTAAAGTCAGGGAATGAATGGGAGCCCAGCTGTTATAAAAAGCTTGACTTAGAGTTAAATTAGACTGTGATATTATTCTCACGACCTCAAACAAATCTTTCTAACTATAGGCTGCGTTTTGCCCATTTGAAAATTGGGCACCTCTCCTAACTAAAACACTTAGTTCTGAACCTGGCTTTTTTCTTGGCTTTAGAATGAATGTCAGCTGAAAACCATCCACTCAGATCTTTTCTCTCAAAGTGAATAGCCAGGATTGGCTATGAGACTATAGGTTTTCAACCCCGTCAGAAATCCAGAATGACTGAGTTAACTGAAATTATGGGAAGCACAAAGCATAGCTTCTAAAACTTAGCCAATTTATAGAGACCGCTGAACAGCTGGACAGTCCCTATACTACAGAACGTTGGAGCATCAAATCTTCAGCCTTCTGGCCCAGAATCATCTGACAGACCTTAGTGATGCAGAATTATTAAGGGCTGATTACTCTGTCTAGCAGATATAATCAGTCGACTATTCTGCAAGTGTGTCCTTTTCTGGGCAGTAATTTGTCTGTAGATGGAAAGAGGCAATTCTTGCCTACTGTTTTAGTTAAGAGAGATGACAGAAGTTCTGGTTAGTCAACAAAATGATGGACTGGGTATTAGGACTATCTTGTACCTCACTGGTACAAATAGGCATAATTATGCTCTAATTGTATTTAGAGAGAAAAGTTTTATTTTAACAGGAAGGGTGATATGTAGGAGGAGCTAAGGGGGAAGGAGTACCAAGAGGAAGAGAAGAAGTAAGGAGAGGAGAAGAAGAAGAAGAGTAGAAGCTAGGTGATGGGAGAGAGAAAGAGAGAGAAAGAGGAGGGGGCATGGAGGCAGATGTTCACGTGTCTCCACCAGTCAAAGATAGTTGATATATCTAGGTTGGGTATTGGGTTACACTTCTGATTGAGCAATACCAAACTTATAAAGCCTTTGATTAACATTTAGAAAAAAAAAAAAAGAAAATTGGGCACCTTAAGGTCTGACTCTGCACAGACAGGCCATCTCTGCACAGACAGAAGCAAGGGTGGTGGCCCCTATTCCCACAGCTAGGGATTAAGGTTAGAAGCACTAAACAGATGGCTGGACTCAAGTGTGGCGTCTGCAGTTACTAGATGTACAACTGCTTCTCCTATGTGCCCAATCATCTTCACTTACAAGAGAGTGCTTATAGTGCTCCCTTACAAGGAGCACCATTTGAGGGTGAAGTGAATTAAGATATGTTAAGCATTCAAGCCTCCCACCCTGGAGCTTGAGAAGTCAATCTTTATTGTCACGATCATTCCAGCTCCGATAATCGAGCTGCTGCTCTGCAAGGGGAGGCCTACCATCCGCCTTAGAAAATCATTTATAATTCAGTCTCATATCAAGTGAATGAAGACTTTGAAAACAAAAAGGAGAGTCGCCATCTACAGTCTCCAATTCCCCCCTTGGGAGTGCTTCCTCTGTCTCCTGCCTGCAGTGACACCACCTGGAGGGGAGCCCCCTCCCCAGCCCCAGCAGCAGGGCTGCTGGAGAGCTGAGCAGATGTTTCTGCTCTGCAGACCCAGGCATTTCCTCTCCTCAAGCAGCACATGCCAGTGCAGTCAATATCTGGGAACCCGCTGCTTCACAGTAGGGCTGAGGACTAAACTGGTACTTTGCTACAACATCGTAATAAAGCAATTTGAATTGCTGTTCATCCTCCCTGCTCTTAACGGCTTTTAGGTTCATATGAGACCAATCAATTAATCCTGCTTCGGAGTTACAGGAATGGGGTGTTTTCCAGCTCCTCGCTAGGAGATGGGCCCGAAAGAGAGATTTTCCAGCCTCTTCTCTGGAGATCTCTCAATCTGGCATCTGGGGCAGTGGTGTCTGGAGGTGTCCACTCGGCTGCTTCCATCTTCTCAGAGTCTGGCAAGCTCCCCAGGTGCTAACAAATGGCCTCTTAGCCCAAAGACAAAGCCTGATTGTGATTCTGCTTGGGGAGAGCCATTCTCCTGCCTGTGCACTTACTTCCTTCATTCTCCGGTTTCTTTCTGGGAGAGTTAATCAGGTAGAAATGACGACTGACTCATTCGGATGGAAACTGATAGGTAAATCTCGAAAAGGAGACACTTCAGTTCTTCCTAACCTAGTGCAAGGGAGTTCCCTGGAAGCTTTCTCTCTCCCCTTAAAGAACGGAAGTTCTCATGAACTCTGACATCTCTAGGACAGTGATGGACACATGCAGTAGCCAGGTCTCAGAGCGTAACAGTTGCAAACAGAGATGGACTAACACTTGGAAAGGGTGCAGGCTCCAAGGGCTTGTTTCTTTTCTTCTCATTGACCATTTTCCTTTCAGGAGTTCATTGCTTTGTTAACAACAAATGCAGAGTCTTAGGACCAAAAGACAAATGACTAATCCATAACTGGAACAGACTGAAAGTGGTTAAGGAGAGGGTCCTGATAGAGAATCTACCCAGACCAATTGGTACTGGGACAAACAAATGTGCCCCGCTAGCTAGCCATGGATCAGTATAGGGTGCTTCTGAACCTCACCACAGACTTCCCCTAGTTGTCTCAGGATCTCAAGCACAACCTGTTTAGACATTTTCCAGTTGTAGAAAAAAAATTTTTTTTCTAAGCCGTTAAAAATATTGACTTTGACAGCTTTAAAATGATGGCCTCAAAAATTGGAATAATTTTCCTTCTGGTATTAAGATAATGCAGGCATTTCTGCTGGCAATGACAAGGACAGAAGAGGGTTATATAAATCCCAGATTTGAGGGAGCAGAAGCATTAGCATAGACTGGTCTGCTGAAGATATCCAGAGCGGTCACCTTCTCCTGTAAATGAATCTTTATGTCTCTCCCAGGCAGGTCCAGAGTCTGAGCTATTTTGGGAACTCCTCTTGGATCCAGTGATCTGGTGAAGGCCTCAGACTCTGGCCACACTTGTACAAGAGACATGGGGAGCCCAAGGAAAAATCAGCCACTGTCTGGCTGTTGTGTATTTACCGGAGAGTTCTCTCTTCAAGCTCCCTCCTGGGTCTCAGTCTCAGCTAGTCAACACAGAAGGCATTCAGGCCTGCTCAGTGCTCCTGGCCCAGGCCCAGCGTGCTCTGCCAGATTCCAAACACACCTGCTAAAGCAATTCCTTTCTTCTGGCCCTCTGCTCATATTTTCAGCTAGAACCAAAGTCACAATTCTGGTTCATAGCATTTGTCTGATGCCTAACTAGAGCATCTGTCCACTCCATTTCTCAGTAGCTCTTGCATGATTCTGGCTCCAAAGAACTGAATCAAAAGAAAACTTGGCCGTCACCCTGAGGTGATGGCTGGGAAATGACTGAGTGGCACTCCTGAGCCACAGGAACAAATGCACGCAACAGCTTCCCATTTGGAGTTCTCCTCTCTCTTTGGTACCAGTTACATGGGCACTTGTAATATTTAATCATCCCTAACTGATTTTTGAAGTTATCACCCATGTTTCATATAGGAAACAGAAGCAAGGTTAGAAAATCTGAACAATTTTCTTTTGACTGCTGACCATTGGCTGGGTCAGATGACCCTAAGACTGTGGTTTGCCACCTCCATGTGACAAGTGATAACTTAGTATAGGTGTAGAGGATTGAGTCAGTCTTCCCAATGGAATTAAGAAGGAGGAAGACACTAGAAATGACCAAGGACTCAAGTAGGTAGCCTGAGATGGGCATAGGTTTATGCCAGCCTCAGTACTGGGGACATTTGGAATTTTGAGACTGAAAGGGATGTGAAAGGGTATTTAGTTCTTTAATAAACACCAAGTGATTGCAAACTTTAAGGACATAGCAATATGTGTAGGGTATTATCAATCTGACAAAAACCTGGAGTCACTTGGGAAGAGGGGACCTCAATTGAAGAATTGCCTAGATTAGATTGGCCTGTAGACACTTCTATGGAACAACATCTTGATTGATGTGGGGTGGCCCAGCCCACTGTGGTGTTGTTGTCTTGGGTTGTATAAGAAAGTTAGCTGGCATGAGAAAGCCAGGGAGCAGGCTAGACAGCTGACCCTTAAACAGTATCCTTCTATGGTTCTTGACTCCATATTTCTGCCTTGAGTTCCTACTCTGATTTTCCCCAAGGATGAACTATGACATGGCATGAAAGCCAGATAAACCCATTCTTTCCTAAGTTTCCTTTGGCTGGTGTTCTGTCATAGCCACAGAATAAAACTAGAACACAGAGGATTCTCAGCCAGGGAGAACTGTGACTGTAGGACTCCTTGGCATTGTGGGAGTAATTTTTTCACATGTTACATTTGCAGTAGGTTATCAGTGTACATCAGAGGTCAGGAAAGCTGCTGAATATCCTAGGATGTTCAGGACAGTGCACCTCTCTCCATGTCAGCACAAAAGAACTATCTAGTTTAGTATTAGGAGAAGTGTGAGGTTGAGGAATGACTGCTTACTGTCTTTTTATAACTGTAACCAACACACCCAAGGGAACATCAGAGGGCAATACTGGGCTCACAGTTTCAGAGGGTTTAGCTCATGTTCGTTTGGCCCCGTGTTCTTGGGAAGAACATCATAGCAGTAGGAGTATATGGTAGAGGAGTTTCTTCAACTCATCCTATTAGAAAGCAGAGAGCAAGGAAGGGCCAGGGGACCAGCTATGACCTTAAAAAGCATGACTCCAGTGACTCTTTCTCCAGCTAGGCCTGACCTTTCAAACTTTCCACCACCTCCTCAAATAACACCAGAATTTAGAGACTAAGTGTTTAGCACACAAACCTTTGAGAGACATTTCATATTCACACCATACAAAGAACTTAGATGTAGGGGAAGGTATGATGATTGAAGCATTGATCCTGGGGTATTCTGGATAAGGCTCTTTATTATTACAGTCGGGAAAGAGAGGTCCAGAATGGCAAAGCCACCAGCCTTTGGTTATACAGAAAGATTATGGTAGAGGTAGATCTATATTCCACTGTGTGCACACATATAAAATGTGTAATAGTAAATGCTAATCCTAATACAATAAGGATCATGACTGTAATACAGACATAGAACCCTGTGACAAGAAAAATATCCAAAGGATATTTTATCCTTTATCATCAGGAATGGCCACATTACTTTTCATATGTAATTATGACCGATAGGAGGGGGAGACACTGTTCACATGTAATCCCATTTAAAACAACTGAAGAAGAAGAGAATAAATCAGGTACAGAGAGAATAAGCTAGCTCAAAATCTTGCCAGCAGAAGTGGTAGAGCATGTCCTCAGAGCCTGCTCCTTCTCCCTTTTTAAATCAAGGCCTTTGGAATGATCAGCCGGGAACCTGGTTCTTTCTACAACTGGGAGGCATGGAAGAAAGTTTATGGAGTTGCAATATAGCACACATGGTAGAAGGTGTTCGTCTAACACATAGGAAGTCCTGGGTCTGAACCCAGAGTATCGTAAACTGAGCACAGTAGTGCATGCCTGAAATACTAGTATGTGGGAGGAAGTGGAGGCAGGAGGATCAAGCATTCAAGGTTATCCTTGGTTGTATAGTGATTCCCAGGCCAGTCTGAGCTACTTAAGACTCTGTCTCATGATAAAAAAGAAAGTTGGGGGAGGGGAAGAAAAGTGCTGGTGACTTGGCACTTATTGGAGTAAAGAGTTTGCTGCCAGGCCTGAAGGAAGAAGAGAGCGAACTATCTGCTACAAATTGGTTCCTGATGTCCATGTGCACGAGAGCACACACACACACACACACACACACACACACACACACACACACGCTAAATCAATAATAATAACATAAATGTTTCTGCCATCATCTGTGAGCTGCTCGGGCTGGCTGTTGGGACACTTTCATTACATCACCTGCTGCTGTGCTTACAGTGTCTCTCAAGTCCATTGCCATGAAGCATCCGCCCCTGCTGATTCTGGGTTGGCTATATAAACTGCTTGACAATTTCTGGGGGATAATTAAGCATTATGTATGATGAGCCACCCTTTGATACAGCGATTTTACCCGTTGGCATCTGTCCTAAGAAAACAATCAGAGTTGCAGATAGATTTATGCACAGAGATATTACGGTAATAATAATGGCTGGGATTTATCGAGCTCCCGCCATATGCCAGACTCCATGTTAAGTGTTTTTGACATGCAGCATCTTATTTCCCCCTCAGAACAACAGGACAAGTATGTATGATGCTCATCTCCATGTAGACATGGGGAGATTGAGGTTGAATTTTAGTGGCTTCTCTGGGGCCACATGGATTTGTGATACTAGGGATATAAAGGTAGGCAGACGGATTTCCAGAGTTTCTTCATTGTAAATTCTGTAAGTTACAACTTTATTGAGGGAAAATCAGGAGGAACCTAGAGGTCTAACTTTAATGTGCCTTAGTTGGTGAACTGTGACCCACTTATTAATTATTATTATAATTATTATAATTATTATAATTATATAATAATAATAATAGTAATAATAATTATTATTTTGGCTTTTTGGGACTGAAGTTAAACTAGATCATGCTTTTCTTGGGTGAAAGAAGACACTGAATTTGTTTAGTGGCTTTCCAGATGGTTCACTCTCAAGCAGAATATTTTTTAGAGCTTAGCTATGGTCATTGAAGGAACACAGTGGACTGGAAACCACAGACCTCAGTTTGAGTCCTGGCTGGGCCACATCCTAGTCCAGCCTTTGATGAACCACCAGACCTTATTCTCTGCATCATTAAAGTAGAGAAGTGACATTCACCTTGTGGTGTTGCTGTGGGAAGTCTCGGAATCCCCCATGTGTTTGGTAGTACACAGTAGGCTTCACTAAGTTACAGGCAGGTGAATAGGCAGAGGTGGAGCCCTTTATAGGCTAAGACCCCGAAAGGGACATCTTGCTGCTGTCTCTGGATTGAGGGTCTTGGCCACACTCAGGACACCAGGCAGTAAGGAAACCTTGGGCATCTTGTGGGAAAGTCTTAGGATATCAGTAGGCACAGTAGTCATGGGAACTGATATAAACAGAAAAAAACCATAAAAGAATTTCAGAAACCCATATACTCAGCCTTAGGGAGAGGGGTTTTTCCTCTGAAGAAGAGGGCTAAATCCAAGGGCCCTTGCCTTGAGGAAGTAGGGGCAACTCTCCTGTACCATCCAAGCAAAGCACTGGAGGGGAGTTGCCTCTGGTATCTGTCCCAACTTCAGACGTGACCTACTTATCCTTGCCTCCTGAGAATGGATCTTGGGATGTGACCTCAGTGACTCTGTGTTTCCTGCTCAGCAACTAAGAATGCCTGCCTCAGAGGTGACTCAGCTGGGGGAAGGACAAGGTGACTACCAATCCCAAGTGTTTGACTTACAGAATGTGAGGACTGGAGGAACCTTGGCAACAAATCATCCTAGTCAGCATGCTGCTTGGGAGGTGAAGAAGGAGCAAAGGTAAGGGGTTTGTGTAAGGTCCATCCCGCTGCAGAAGTAGCAGGCCATCACATGCAAACACCAAGACAGCATCCAGAGAGAATGTCTCCCATCCATCACCTCACTGTTGCGCATTAGGAATCTGTGATAATAATAATTGTGTGTCTTTTTACTCACATATTGGGGGCCTTATTGATCATATATGGGATCAAAATATGTATGGTGAACACAAGGTGTTATACAACCAGAATGTCAGTGAATGCTGTTAATTATTATCCCATACACCTTTTGAATCCATGTTCATCTGTAGAGTTCTGCTCTGAGTTTTTGAACATGTCTAACTGGTTGTCCCATCTTTAACACTGTCTTCTCTTCTCAGATCTTTTCATCTCTGCATCCGAGTCATTTTGCAATGAAATCTTTCCATAGTTATGTTACTTACTGAGAAAACATACATATTTTTTTAAGAAGGATGCTCAAAACATTTTTTGATCTGAGCACAGCTTCCCTTGCCAGGCTAATATTTAACAACTGTGCCTACTCATGAAAGAGACTTTTAGCACACTGGAAAGCATAGTCAGAAGTGTCACCATGCTTCTAGACTTTTCCACAGGGTTCCTTCTGCCCAGAAGAACTGACTGCAATATTCTAGCCAGAGACTTTGCTAATTCTTTCAGAACAGCTGAAATATTACCTTCTCTCTGAAGTTGGCCATCATTCCCTTCCAGGAAACATGCTTCACTTGTCCTCTCTGTCTCTGTGTTTTGCACAGACTCATGTTACAGCTCTTGTATGGAATTGAGCTGAGTTATGTATTTGCCTGTCTCCTCAAGGAAGGTGAATGTGGACATTTCACAGCAGGGACTCTTGTCTCATCCACTCTCAAGTCCTAACATATAGCCTGACATAGAAGAGGTGTTCAGTAATGCTTTATGAGTTAATGAATGCATAAATTACTGAATTACCATACATATTTATTGCTTATGGGTTGCTCCATCAAGAAAATGGCTAGATAGATGTTCACTAAACCTGCAGGGTATATTTGGGAAAGTCTGAATTGAACTGCAGCCTATGTGGGACAGAGAAATGAGTATGAATAGAGAAAACATCTGTGGTTTTTTAAAATACAGCCCCAAATAAAAACTGTAAGGAGTAGAGGAGATGTGGACCTGATATAGCTAGTGTCTTAAGTTGGCACTCTATTTATAGTGAGAATGAGTTGATTTTTAATGCTACCAGGGTGACCATCTAGAAGACAATGTTTGAGTGGATCCGATGAGTGCTGAGAGTTGCTGGGGTATAGTGTGCTCCAGCCAGTTACAGTAAGGAGGCCGTTCTATTATCAAGATTTTTTTTTAAAAAATAAAAGAATGTTTTGGGCCTTGAGAGAGGGCTCAGTGGATAAGAGCACTTGCTCTTGTAGAAGACCCAGGTTCAGTCCCAGCACCAACATGGTGCTCGCATCAGCCATATGGGATCCAGTTCCATGGGATCCCACACCTTCCTCTGACCTCTGAGGGCAAGTAAACAGTGGAAGGTGGAGTGGAATCACAGCATGGCTCTCTTCAACTTCCCCACCTCAAAGCAGCTTTAATTTGCATTTCTCTGATGTTGAACATGTGAAAAGAAATTTTTATTAGACATCTGTACTTCTTTTGAGAAATCTGTCCAATCTATGACTCATCTGTCTATCTATCTATCTATCTATCTATCTATCTATCTATCTATCTATCTATCATCTATGTATCTATCTTATGTATGTATGTATGTATGTATGTATGTATGTATGTATCATCTATCTATTTTAGATATAAACTCTTTGTCCAATATACAGATAGCAAAGATCTGCTCCTTTTCTATTGGTTGTTTCTTCCCTTGACTGTTTTCTTTTGCAGTACAGAACTTTTTCATTTCACATCAAACTTAGTCATTTGATGACATCAGCCTTATTTCATGAATGATACAGTCTCACGCAGAAATTTCTGTCTTGTGCTTTCTTCAGTGTTTCTTCTAGAAGTCTCAGAGTTTTTGGGTCAGGTCCTTTATCCCTTTGAGGCTCACTTTTATGGAGGATGAGAGTTAAGGGTCTACTTTCAGTGTTCTACATGTAGATATTCAGTTTTCCCACCACCATTGGTGGAAGATGCTGTCTTCTCTCCTCCAAGGTGTAGCCTTATATCTGGCTCCTTCATTCTATTTCCTAGATCTATGTGTCTGCTTTTGTGCCAGCATGATGCATTTTATTACTATGCTTTTGTAATATAACTTAAAATCTGGATATGAAGATATTTCTAGAAGTTTTCTTTCCTGCTAGGCATTGCTTTTGCTGTCTCGGATATTTTGTGCTTCAGTGTGGATTTTAAGTGGTTGTTTTTTGTTTTTGTTTTTGTTTTTTTTTTTGTTGTTTTTTTTTTTTTTTTTTGCAATTGATGTAAAGAATGTTGCTGGGCTTTTGAGGAGTTTGCACCAAATCTGTAAATTGTCTTTGGTGGGTTAGACAATGTCTCTGTGTTGATTCTTCTAATCCATGAACATGGGAAGCATTTTCCACCTGTGTCTTTTTGTTTCTCTTTTCAGTGTTTGAAAGTTTTACTTGTGGAGGTTTGTCAGACTCTTGGTTAGGATCATTCTCACCTCCCCCCCCCCCGCCCTTTTTTTGCTTGGTATTGTGAATGGAGTTTCCTTGATTTCTTCTTCAGTAAGCATCATTGGCATATGGGAAGATTACTGATTTTTGTATATTGATTTTGTATACTGACACTTTGCTGAAAGTGCTTATTAGTTTGAAGCGTATTCTTGTAGAGCTTTTAGTCTCTTATTATAGAACCATGTCACCTGCCTATGGGGATACTTTGACTTCTTGTTTTTTTATATTCCTTTATTTGCTTTTTTTGGTCACACTGCACCAGTGAAGATGTCCCAAAACCCACTGAGTAAGAGCAGAGAAAATGGACAGCATTATCTTAGTCTCAATGTTAGTGGAAATTCCTGATGTTCTTTCTCATTTAATACAACATTGGGTAGGCATCACATATAGCCTTTATTTATGTTGAAGTATATTTCTTCTATTTTAAATTTCTTAATGATTTTTTTTTTTTTGAGGCAGGGTTTGTTAATGTAGCCTTGGCTATCCTGGAACTTTCTTTTCAGACCTACAGACCAGGGTGGCCTTGAACTCAAAGATCCTTAGGTACCTACTTGCCTGTGTCTCCAAGTTCTGGGACTAAAGGCCTATACCATCACTGCCTATTTTTCTTTAGAACTTTTAACATGTAAGAATTTGTCAAAGCCTTTTCTGTATCTACTGGAGTGACCATGTGATTTCTGTCCTTGAGTCCATGAAATTTGTAACATTATTGATTTATCTATGTTGAATCATGCCTGCATCTCTAGATCAAGCTCAACTTCATCAGCGTGTGGTGAATGACCTTTTTGTTGTATTTTAAAATTTTCCTTGCAAGAACTTTGTTGAGAATTTGTGTGTCCATGTTCATCACAAAAATTAACTTGTAATTTTCATTTTGTGATAGAATTATTTTTGTTTTAAATATTAGGGTAATAATACTACATAAGATTTTGGTAATGTTTTTTCCTTTTCTATTTTATAGAATAATTCAGGAAATATTTATCTCAGCTCTTTGAAATTCTGGTAAAATCCACTAATGAATACATCTGGCTTGGACTTTTTTTTTTTTTTCTTATTTCATTTGCTCATAGTTTTTTTTTTTTTTTTGATATTTTATTTACTTTTTAGATGTTATCCCCTTACCCCATTCCCCCCACCCCCTGCCCAGGAACTCCCTATTCCATCCCCCTCCTCCTGCTTCTATGAGGATGTGCCCCTACCTACCCCCCACTCCCAACTCCCACCCTCGAATTCCCCCCCCCCCAACTGGGCATCCAACCTTCATGAGACCAAGGATCTCCTTTCCCACCTATGCCAACAAGGCCATCCTCCCCTACATATACAGCTAGAGTCATGGGTCTCTCCCTGTGTGCTCCCAGGCTGGTGGTTTAGACTCTGAGAGCTTTGGTTGGTTGGTATTGTTGCTCTCTCCATGGTGAGCAAACCCTTTCAGCTCTTTCAGTCTTCTCTCTAACTCCTCCATTGGGAACCCCTTGATCAGTTCAATGGTTAGTTGTGAGCATCCACCTCTAAATATGTCAGGCTCTGGCAGACCTCTAAGGAGACAGCTATCCCAGGCTCCTGTCAGCATGCACTTCCTGGCATCCACATCAACTTCTGCCTTTGGTGACTGCACATGGGATGGATACCCAGGTGGAGCAGTCTCCAGACAGCCCCTCCTTCAGTTTCTGTCCCACACTTTGTCTCCATATCTGCTCCCTTGAGTATTTTGTTACTCCTAAGAAGGACCAAAGCACCCACACTTGCTCTTCCTTGTCCATGAGCTTCATGTGGTCTGTGAGTTGAATCTTGGGTATTTCAAGCTTCTGGGTTAATATCCAATTATCAGTGAGTGCGTACCATATATGTTCTTTGGTGATTGGGTTACCTCTTTCAGGATGATATTTTCTAGTTCCATCCATTTACCTAAGAATTTCTCAAATTCATGGTTTTTAATAGCTGAGTAATACTCCATTGTGTAAATGTACCACATTTTTTTTTTTAAATCCATTCCTCTACTGAAGGACATCTGGGTTCTTTCCAGCTTCTGGCTATTATAAATAAGGCTGCTATGAACATAGTGGAGCATGTGTGTTTGTTACTGTATGTTAGAGCATCTTCTGGGTATATACCCAGGAGTGGTATATCTGGGTCCTCAGGTATTGCTATGTCCAATTTTCTGAGGAACTGCCAGACTGATTTCCAGAGTGGTTGCATCATCTTGCAATCCCACCAACAATGGAGGAGTGTTCCTCTTTCTCTGCACTCTTGCCAGCATCTACCATCACCTGAGTTTTTGATCTAAGCCATTCTGACTGGTGTGAGGTGGAATCTCAGGGTTGTTTTGATTTGCATTTCCCTGATGACTAAGGATGCTGAACATTTCTTTAGGTGCTTCTCGTCCATCTGAGTTTCCTTAGTTGAGAATTGTTTTTTTAGCTCTGTACCCCATTTTTAAAAATAGGTTTATTTGGTTGTCTGTAGTCTAATTTCTTGAGTTCTTTGTATATATTGGATATTAGCCCTCTAACTGATGTGGGATTGATAAAGATCTTTTCCCAATCTGTTGGTTGCCATTTTGTCCTATTGACAGTGTTTTTTGCCTTACAGAAACTATACAATTTTATGAGGTCCCATTTGTCAATTCTTGATCTTAGAGCATAAGCCATTGGTGTAGGCCTAGACATTTTTATGCAGTAGATTTTTAATTACTACTTTCATATTACTGAGCATTATAGATATCTTTAAATTGTTTATCTAATCTTGACTTAATTTTAGTAATTCATATTTTTTAAGAACCAATTCTTTATTGCCTTGATTCTTTGTATTTTTTATTTTATTAATTTCTATGTTCATTTTAAGGATTTTCATCTACTACCGCTTTCTTTCTTTCTTTCTTTCTTTCTTTCTTTCTTTCTTTCTTTCTTTCTATTTTTAGCATGGGTTTGGATGTGGGTACATGTATCATGGGGTTGAAGGAAAATTTGCTGAATTCCATTCTTTCCTTTGCTATGATTTTTGGGGATCACACTCAGACTTGGTAGTCAGCACCCTTACTCACTGAACCATCTTGCCATTTCCCTATCTACTGACTTAGGGTTTGTCTTGTTCTTATTGTTCCAAGTAACTAATGAGATTCAAGTTATTTATTTGAATATCCATTCATCCTTCCTTCCTCCCTCCCTCCTTTCCTCTTGTATCCCCCTCACCCCCCACCTTTTCTTTTTCTGAGGATGGGTTTCTCTGTGTAGTCCTGGCTGTCCTGAGACTCAGAGATTTGCCTAAGAGTTGGAATTAAAGGTATACACTACCACCTCCCGGCTCACTCTAATTTATTAATGTGTGTACTTAGAGCTATAAACTTTTCTTAGATATATAAATGTTTCCCTATACATTTATGGAAACATTGTGTTACATAAATTTCAATATGTTATGATGTCATTTTATTTTATTCTAAGAAATTTAAAAAATTCCTTCTTGATTTCTTCAAGAACCATTTATTTAGTATTGTGTTGTTTAATGTTCATGTACTTAGTGTGTGTTCCAGGGTTTCTCTGATTGTTGATCTGTAGTCTCATTATATTTTGATCAAATAAAATATAAGGAATCATATCAATTTCTTGTATTTGTTGGGATTTGCTTTGTTTTTTAATATTTAATATATTTTAAAGAAAATTCTATGGGGTGTTGAGAAAAATGTTCTGTATTTGGATAGAATATTCTGTAGATGTCTTTTAAGTCTATCTGATCTATAGTGTTATTTAATTCATATAGTTCTGTTTATTTTGGTGAGAAAGACCTGTCACTTTGTGAGACTGAGGTACTGACGTCACCCACCAAATATTGTATCAGCGTTAACCTGTGACTTTACACATGACAGTTTTTGTTTTATAAAATTAGATACATGTATGTTTGGTGCATATATGTGTGGAATCATAAAACCTGTTTGATGGATTGCTCCTTTAATCAATAAATTGTTTTTTTTTCTTTTCTCACTAGTGTTGGTTTGAAATCCATTTTGTTAAATATTATAACAGTGACATCAATTTGTTTTCTAGGACAATTTTCTTAAAATACTTTCCCTATATTTTTACCCTAATGTAGTGTCTGTCTTTTGTGGTGAGATATATTATTAGAGTCAATAAATAAATGGTTCATGATTTTTGACCAACCCTATGGTGAAGGTGGCTATCATCCTTGCAGCCATCTTGAGCCATATACCCTGAAAAGAGATTTGATCATCATACTACAACAGCTGAGCACACTCTGATAACATCTTGGTTTAGATACCCAGGATCTTCCCTTGGGTGTGTGAGACTTAAAGCTGTGATTTAGAGCCAAGATTTAAGGGCGTGACTTAGAGATCAGATTTAGAGATAAGACCTAAGGGTGTTACTTAAGGGCGTGGCTTAGAAGTGAGACATATAAAAGGCAAGAGGCAGACAGAAGAGTTGAGTACAACTTGGAGTAGGAATTAGGCATTGAGGAAGAAGACACTTGAACTAGAGAACTCAGAAGAAGGATTATTAGGTATTAGGTACTTGGCACTTGGAGGAAGAACTTGGAATTAGACATTAGGCACTTAGCACTTGGAAGAAGTAACTTGGAACTTGGAGGCACTAGGGACTAGGAACTAGGGACTAGGAACTCAAGACTTGGGACTTGGAGAGAAGAAGAGAGACTGAAGAATTAACAGGATTGAATCACACTCTGTCTGGTCTCCATTCCTCACATCCATCCTCACTCTCTCTCTTGCTGAACCCCCGACCTGCAGACTGGAGCTGCTTGGGGCATTTCGGGCTTTAACAGTTTAACCCCCAAGGCTTTTGGCAGTGCGGGTTCCAACATTGACAGAACGGTCCGAGACATTTTGGATCCCGAATGTGGGGTAGAGCAGTTCTCAACATTTCTTGCCCCCAAGCGTGGGGCAGCTCGGGCCACAACACAACCCGACTAGCCTGTGTCTTTTGAGTGGGGAATAGAGGCCATTAATACATATTCAGTTATTCTCAAAAGTATATTTATTTCTTTTAGTTTTTGATTTTATATTACTAGATTTTTTTCTTCTCTCCTTCTTCCTCTTCCTCCTGTCTTCACCCTTCTTCTCTTCTGTTTAACTATCATTATGGTATGATTTCCTGTGGTCTCATAGATGGATTTATTCTTTTTTCTCTTTAGTCTAAAGAATTCCTTCAAGTATCTTCTGTAGTAGATTTATTGGTGATAAATTCCTTTAGCCTTTGGGCATATTAATCTGAGTTGCCAATTATTATCTTTTAGAACTAGAAATACAGCAATCCAAACTCTTCTGGCTTTTAATTTTTCTGTTAAAAATTTAAACAAGATCAAGAACAACAACAACAACAAGAACAACAACAACAACAAGAACAACAACAACAACAACAACCACCCAAACCAACCAATCAGCCAACCAGCCAACCACCCAAACAGAACAAGCGTATTCCTAGGATATTAATTGCTACTGTTACTCTTTTATGTCTGCTTGGTGTTTCTTGCTTGTGACTTCCTATCTTTTCTTTATTCTGTATATTTAATAATTTAATTGTAAAAATTATGAGGGGAGTTTCTTTTCTGGTTTTGTCTGTTTGCTGTCCTGAATACTCCTTGTATTTAAGATTGGCATCATTTTCCTCAAACTGCATTTTTTTTTTTTTTTTTTTTTTGCGGTAGCAGGATTTATTTGAAAATATTTTATGTGCATTTAGAATAATGTTTTTTTTTTATGTCTATGACCTATAAATTTGGTATTTTCAGAATGTTATATATAGTTTAGAATTTCTACTGTCAAATTCTTTTTCATCTTAGCCTTATTTGGTCCCTCCAATTTCTCCATCTTTTTTACAAATTCATATATATATATTTACCTTGATCCATTCATTTTATTGGCGATAATCCATAGAACTTTTTTTTTTTGACTCACGACAACTTTTTTTTTTTTTTTTTTTTTTTTGGAAGGTAATTTTATATTTATGTACAGAAAACCCAAGTGTACATTTTTAACCCAGTTTAGTGGCGAGTTCTTTAGCCTTTGCCTTTTCCAGCTTGGCAATGAGAGCTACAGACTTAGGACCCAGGTCGTTGCCTCCCCAGTGGCGGCGGATCTCGTCATATCTGTCATTATAATTGGTCCTAATGGCTTCCACCAGCTTAGCCAGAGCACCCTTGTCTTCCGAGTTAACCTGTGTGAAGGCAGCAGTGGCGCATGTCTTCCTGTGGACCAGGCGCCCCAGCCTGGCCTTTCCCTTGATGATGCAGTAAGGCACTCCCATCTTTCGACACAGGGCAGGCAGGAAAACCACCAGCTCAATGAGGTCTACATCATGGGCAATCACCACCAGCTGAGCCTTCTTGTTCTCCACCAAGGTGGTGACTGTATTGACTCCTGCTCGGAGGACAGGTGGTCTCTTAGTTGGGACGTCCCCTTTGCCAGCAGCTTTCTTCTCAGCACGGGCCAGTAGCCTTTGCTTCTTCTCTTGCTTTGTTTCTGGCCTGTACTTGTGGGCAAGCTTAAGCAGCTGAGTAGCTGTTTGCCTGTCCAGGGCCTGGGTGAACTGGTTAATGGCAGGAGGTACTTTGAGCCGCTTGTAGAGGATGGCTCTTTGCTGCTGCAGCCTGATGTATCGGGGCCACTTAATGAAGCGTGTTAGATCTCTTTTGGGCTGGATGTCCTGCCCAATGCCGAAGTTCTTGGGCCTTTTCTCGAACAGTGGATTGACCACCTTTTTGGCCTCCTGTTTCTTGACGACGGCGGGGGCCGGGGCCACCTTCTTCCCCTTGGCCTTCTTTCCTTTGGGCATCTTGCTTGGCTGGAGGAGAGAGAAAGAAGAGGGAGTTGTGGGTGATAAGTAAGCGGCAGCGGAGATTGCGAGATCAGGCCTCACGACAACTTTTTATTAAATAACTTTCAACAGCAAAAAATCAGACAAACAGGAGTAGAGACTAAGTTTATTCTTAAATTGTAACCAATGCACATCTCTTAATAGCTTTTTTTTTTTTTTAGCCTATTTTCTTAATTTCTGGGTCATGGTGCGAAAAGTGTTTTCTAAGTACTTTTTGAAATTATTCTCAGGGATCTTTCCCTTAAATAATTTCTGTTCTCTCCCTTAAGACTCCAGAAACCCAGTGGTCTGGAAGTGAGCACTGGTTAGTGTAAATGCGATAAGTATTCAGCTCCTTCACCAGCTGCTTAACGTTTACAATCCCAGAGTTTCCATGATCATAAATATTAGATATAAAAGATTAAAAATCAGAACATTAAAAATACTGAAAACTCTTAAACATTGTAAAAACCAAAGTCCCTTTTGCTTGCCTCGGAATATCTGAGGCAGTTTAAAGATTCAGTCTTAACCTTTAGCCAAAAATGGCAGCTTGCATATTATTCACATGGTACAATAAAACCTTAAACAGTAAAATATAAAGAAAAATATTTACATTTAAGATTTTGAGTTTTTATGTTTATAATTAAATCTAAATTTCAAACCCAAAACATGTATATATGTTTGTTACATGTATGTATATTAGGAGGAAATTAAAATGCTAAAAAATGAACTGGAAAATTTTGATCCTTCATTTTTTTTGAAGAAATTGAACACCTGAAGTACAATTATAAGGTAGAAGTGAAAAAAATATTCTATTAGAAGAGAAGTTAAAAAAAAAAAAACTTTTGGAATAATTTGGATTTGAAGCCTAGCCCTTTTGCTGCTTCTGAACAGCAGGAAGATGGAGAAAGTCCTAATATTTTCTCTATTTATTAATGGCCTCGTTTAACTGTAGATTTAAAACTATTTTATGAGTTACAAAGTTTCAGCTGGAAATTAAGCAGTCTGTGAACTACAGAATTTACATCTCAAAATATTGTATTTTTTGCTTAAAATAAAACCATATTTTGTTTTAACTTGTTAGAAAAGTATATTTTTGAAGACATCAATAATTTATGACTATACAGTACACAATGAGCTATGATAAATCTTCCTATTTTCATAATATCTTAAAATTTCAAAAAGTATAAAGGTAAGCTTGTAACAATTTTACTATTTAAAATTGATTCTTTTATACTTTTTTTGTGTTAAGATATTCAAATCCTAACGATGATTTTAAATACCTAGAAACATGTTTACAAGTTGACATATGTTTTGCCAAACAGCCAGCAAAATTAAATTAAAGGTTTTAACCTCTGTTAACATGGCAAACTGTCCAATAGTAGAAAATCACAATAACCCCAACTATGATTTCCATTTTATACACCAAGTATTATATCTTTGAGCCTATCAAATTTCTGTTCATCTATTTTTGAAAATTGATTAAACAAAGACTGATTATCAAAAGCACAGTCATATTTGTTCAGGTTCATGTTAATAATAACTGGTTTGGAATTTATGTAAGTATCTGGAAGTGGCCAGCATAAACCAAGATGGTGGCCATGGACCTTAATTAAGCAGCCATCACCGCAATGCCACAAAATCCCTTCAATTTGACCATCTCTGCAGTCTTCAAACCAGGACAGCTGATCATTGTGTTTCAGTGTAGGCAGATTTCTGACCTGGAACGCTCCCGTGTGGTGTAAGAAAATGTAATGGGTATTTCTTGTTTGCCAACCCATATATGGGTTTCCATTGATATTCGTTCCTATCAGCTCCAGGGGTTTCTCTAAAAGCTCTGACAGGGCAACAGCACTAATTTCCCAAACTCCAGGATCATCAGGATGGTGCCTTAGTACCAGGGCAGTCCCAGACTCATAATTCACTACAGACAAGTGCCAGCAATATTTCTTGCTGTTTTTTTCGACTGGTACCCTGTAGCCGCCCATGGCCACAAGTCAACTGGATTCACCTGAAAGGGGGGCTGGGAATGAAAGGGGAAGGAGGGCGAGAAGAGATGAGGCCAAGACAAAGTTCTCTGATCAAGGCCCAAAGCTTTAATGTTCAGCTCTCAATTTAAAGGGGAAGACCCAACCCACAACGCCTCCTGGTTTCAGATGGGTGGGATAATCCATAGTCAGTTCCAGGTCATGGCTGGAGATGTCTCAAGGCAAGCCCAGGGGCAGCCAAGGTGGGTAACTCCACCTAGATCCCGTCACTTGACCTTGCTGTGGCAACCAAGGTCTCTCAGTCCTGCTCATGGGGGGGAGAGTACAGTACCCAACCAGGAATGTGTCCATTTTCATCAGGTACCGGCTTTCCTTTTTGTTTTTTTATTTCCTTTGCTAGTATCCAGCACGCTGGGACAGGCTTGTGGTCTTCCTCCGTGTTCTAATGAAACTTTTTTGCGTTTTCTTTCTTTTGAATGTAGACATTTTTTTAAATCTTTTGTCAGCTTGCTTGTTAGGTTTTCTATCTAGTCGAGCTCAAAGGTATGGCTGACCTTTGTAATTAGTAACAGAACAACATGTTCCATCCACTTTTTCTGTTGCAACCGCATTGTACACATCTGCATCTAATGCCTTTTCATTTAGAGTTTCAGTTGCCAAAACTTTAAATAGCTGATGCTCCCGCTTGGCTGAAGGCTCAGCTTTCACCTCCATCACAAACATGAAACGCATCTTCTGCTGCACCGAGCCCAGGCGGTTCACTGTGCCCACACACAACCTTTCTCCGCCACGCTGGGCCCCGGGCAGAGAAAGCCTGCAGCAAGAAGCGGGGAGAATCCAAACACCAGCCAGAGGATGCAAATAGCCTCCATAAAGCTTTTTTATTTGATTTATTTTGTTGTTTATTTCTAGCAGTGTTTCCTCATTATTTCTATTCTTCGGTCTCCTTCTATGTCTTGTGTTGGCTTCCTTATTTGTGTTCTCAGTAAGCTGCTTGTCTTTTTTCCCTTTCTTCTTTGAAAATTCTTTTGAGTTCGCTATCTGGGATTTCAACTAATTCACTCTTACTTGGTGCCGTTATTGTCCAATTTGTAGTTGTGTCGCCGTGTTTTTTTGTGTTTCTTATGTTATTTTGTTTATATACAGAAATTTACATAGCCGGGGTTATTTCATTGCTTGGTAATTTTTTTTTTATCAGCCACATTCTTTCAATTGAAGTGCTTGTAATGGCCAAGTGAGACTTATATGTGTTTTACTTGAGGTGAATAGTTCAGAAAATTGTTTCTTAGTCTAGAGGCTCAAAATGCTTGGTGTAGAATTTATCTCACTCCCTGAG
Source organism: Arvicanthis niloticus (assembly GCF_011762505.2). Taxonomy (NCBI): domain Eukaryota; kingdom Metazoa; phylum Chordata; class Mammalia; order Rodentia; family Muridae; genus Arvicanthis; species Arvicanthis niloticus. The sequence continues at coordinate 90,114,527 of NC_047662.1, forward strand.
TAGAATGTCGTCTGCCAGAATAACTTCAACTGTGAGACTGATACTTCAAAAACTGTTGGAGGAGAAACAAAACAAAACAAACAACAACAACAACAAAAAACTAAACTAAATTAAACCAACCAACCAACCAACCATCCAACCAACCAATCAACACAAGCATAGTACGGACTAGACTAGCATGTTGATTGTTAAAATCAGAATTAGTTAATTACTAAAATTGGAATTAAGACGGAAGTTAGGTGGGTGAATATAGAGATTAGTATTAGATTGATTTTTTAAAAAATAATTGAGATGCATAAAATGGGAGGAGAAAGTTGGTGTGTTGGTAGGCTATGTAGATTTTAGATTGCTAAAGCTATGCAAGATTATAATTAAGACATAAAAAGAGGATGAGGTAAGGGTAAGAAAAAGAGGAAGTTCCATAGGAGTGAGCAGGAATACGTGAGCTATGGGTGGAGGGTTTAGTAAAGAGTGTCTTGTAGTAGACATACAGAGCCACCTTCAAACTTACTGACAGTAAAAGAACAACTTACTGACAAACAAAAACCCATTTATTGAGTGATCATTAAATTGTAAAAAATAAAAATGAAAAGAATACTTATATAATGAGCTACTGATCTTTGCTGCACAGCTAAATTATGCCATGCATGTCTGTCTGAGGATGCTTGGAGCTAGATTCTTACTGTCACATCTCCTACCTGCCTTCCTGCAGAGAGCTCCCCTCAAGGATGGTTTTTTTGAAGGCAATGTCTTGAAATAAACTGCCCTCTAATATTACCCAAATATTTAGGATTAAATTCTGGCTTTAGACACCATCTTTTGACCTAATGTGCTCTGGATATTTAAGGGAATATGGACAGTTTACTGGTGGCTACACAAAGAAAATGTTTGTCCTTTTCAAAACAATCATTAATGGTCTGTAGATCCTCAAAGAGATATGGGGCTCCATAAACCCTTTCTTATTCCATGTTGATAAGTCCAGTCTTGTGAAGGTCTTAAATGGGTGATCACAGATGATGGAAATTCTAGAGCGTAACATCCATGTTCTGCGAGAAAACAGTCTTCCACAATACTTGAGCCCTTCCTCTGGCCTGCTTCTTCTTCTGTGATGTTATCTGAGCCTTAGGGTGTTATATAAATGTGTTTTTAAAATCTAAACATTAAACAGTTGCTTATTCTCAGAACTTTGTCCAGTTGTGTGTCCCCACAGTAACTGACTCCACTGGGGGTGGGTGGGTGGGGGGGGTGGCTTTTGTGACCATAGCTTTCATCAGCACTAATGCGCAGGCCCAAACACAAACATTTCAAAGGCAATTTGGCAGGACTGTGGTGTAGATTTAGCAGAGCAGTAACAACAATAGTAGTTCTCCACTAGGGTTTACGACATTAGGGCAGGAACTATTCACTAGATTTATACTGTTAGATGTGAATGGCCTCTGTGGAACTGGCCTCAAATCCAATGATAAAATGATTGGTTTCTCCTCTAACCACCATGCCACTATTGCACCAATCATCACATCTTGCCTGGTGTGACATCTTGCTTTTTGAACTTTTATGTAAGTCAGCAACTTTGGGGGGAATGTGAAGTTCTTGAGTCAGAGAAGGAAAGTCAAGGAATTTAAACCAGTATTTTCATAGAGGTTACTGTGTGACTCTCAGTTGATTTGATAATAATATCTTTGAAGTATCTGTACTATCATATTTAATATGTTGTATTTGCCAAGAAGAAGTATGGAAATGGATTTGGAAGGCATAGGCTATATGTTATTTTATTGAGTTAAAATTACTATATTTTTGTGTTGATGAAGATTGGATGTTTGAGCTAAAAAGATCTGGATTAGTCATTATTTTTATCTGCACCTTTAAGGCTGTTTTTTTCACTTTTACATATGTGTAGTAGCAGTATGGGTTGAGCTGCGTTTCCTTATGGTAATGAAACACATGGTGCTTTTACATTTTCCAACCTATTGTGTCTTCTTAAAATGCTAAGAGATAGAGAATCACATGCTCCTCATACAGGTGAGGAGTCTGAGGCTGGGGCAGAGAAAGGCCAAGTCATTTGTGAATGAAAAATGGCTCTGATGAAAACTAAGAACAGATTTTCTTGACTTTTATGGCAACCCTCCCACGTGGGTCATAGCTCCTGGTTTTGTCTTCATTACCTCTACTATGGATTCAGGCTAAGCTGTGTTCCAGAGTCTACTTTTGTCAGGATGTTCTTGGAAAACACAAAAAGTGGAAAAAAATAAGACTGGAAAACCTAATGAATGCAATTTATTCCCTTTGTGTGGCTGGAAGGTATGATAGAAGCCAGAAGCAATGAGATTGGAAGACCTTAATGTAGATATTAGTGAGATTATTAAAGACTTCAAGGTTGTATTTTATCCTCAGGGGAGAATCACTGAAGGTTTAAATGTCACATAAGAAAGGAGGAAAGGCTATAACCCCTCAGTTGGGAAAGTGCTCAGCTCCTAAACTTGAAGATCTGAGTTTTAGTCCTTAGAACTAATATTGAAAAAAATAAAGCTGGGTATGTTAGTGTTTCCCTATGCTGGGAGAAAGGTAGACACATCCTGGGTGCTTGCTGTCCAACTAGCCTAGATTGTTTAGTGGAGTCCAGGGCATTTCAAAGGACAAGGTGGATGGTGTCCAAGGAATGATACCTAAGATCACCCTCTGGTTCCACACTTGCTCCACACTGACAGGGAAGTAGGGAGATTTGTGTTTTTTTCACAGAGTCTTTCTGACAATGGGTTGACTGTGTCGATATTGGCCACCCATTTTACATTTTTACCTTCCTCCATACAGCCTCTCCAAAGCCATTTTTTTTTTCTCCAATATATACTGCCATCTCAACCTCTTACTTTCAAACCTAGGGTAGTTCTGAATTTTTTTTGTAGTAGTTTGGACTTTCATCCTCCAAATCTTTGACCCAAATAAGCCAGCCCCTCCCTCCCTCTCTCCCTCCCTCCCTCCTTCACTCTCTCCCTTCCTTCTTTCCTTTTTTCTATTCTTTTTTCCTTCTTACTATTCCTTTCTCTCTATTCTTTTCCTTCTTTTTCTTTTATAACCTTTCCTTCCTTCCTTCTTTCTTTCCTTCCTTCCTTCCTTCCTTCCCTCCTTTCTTCCTTCCATTCATTCTTTTTCAAGGTTAGCTTGTCTCAGGTATTTTGTTATAGTTTAATAAACTAGATCAAAATCCTGTTGAGGAATGAAAGTTATATGAGACAAAAGTACAAACTGGCATTCTAGACTTTTCTTCCTATTACCATGGCTAAGTCTTCTCCAGCTCCTTTGCCGTAGATCATGATGATAAAAATCTCATGGGCATTACAGCTGTTTCTTGCTTCTGTATATACTACCTTAGTATCCTGCAAGATATACAGTTCCAATAATCAAGATGCAGAGAAGCCAGCACTATTCAATCTTACTGTAATTACATGTCTGTTTTCTGCATCAATTGTAAACTCCTTAAGAATAATGACATGGCTGAAGATGTAGCTCAGGTTAGTAAAATACTTGTCTAGTTCTGGTTTTGGTCCTTACTTATTATTCCATAAACTGAGTATGGTAGTCAATGCCTGTAGTCCTGGCACTCAGGAGTTAGAGGCAGGAGGATTAGAAGTTTATGGTCATCATTAGCTATACAGTGAGTTTGAGGACAGCATGGGATACATGAAACTTTGTATCTAACAAAATAAAACAGCAACAAATAAATAATATTTTATTCATCATTTATCTTAACACAGAGCACAGCATTCAGTTGAGTGTGGACACAGTACATGCTATATGCCACCAGGGGCTCTAGAGTGAGTGGTTTCTAATCCTAGTTCTGCTACTCACTAGCAGCAGAGATGCCTCAAGTGTTCTTCATTTATAAAAAGAGGTGGCTCAGTGGAGGAAGACAGCTTGTTTTAAGCATGCGGATCTGAGTTTGAATCCACTGCTCCCACATAAAAAGCTAGGCACAGCTGTATGCCTGCAACCCCAGAATTAAGGATGGGGTGTTAGTGGAGATGGGTGGAACCTGAAAGCTTACTGGCCAGCCCACCTAGAAGAAAACACTGAACTTCTGGTTCAGTGAGAGACTTAGTGTCAAGATGACAGTGTGGAACAATAGGAGAAGACATGTAACATTCTACTCTAGCCTATGCATGTGTGTGTAACACAATTGCACATTTGTATATGTATCACACACACAAACACACACACACACACAACACACACAACACACACAAACATGGAGTGAGTAAAGGTTCTTGTTCTTTTTTTCCAATGTGAAGATCCAGATAGAAGTTGCCATCTTTGAAGCAGAAAGAAAGCCCTCACCAGACACTAACTCTGATGGTGCGTTCATTTTGAACTTCATACCCTTCAGAACTAACTGTAAGTGATGCATTCATGTCATTTATACATTACATACTCTAATGGTCTAAGACAGAATTAGTTAGTTTTGTGTTAACATAATGAAATTCCTGAAGCAAGTTATATATATATATATATATATATATATATATATATATATATATATCTCGCCTACAGTTTTATAGGTTGAAAGTCTGAACAGCCGAGTAACAGCTCTGGACCTGTGCTTTTGCTTCATGATCTCAATGTCGATAGATTCAGCTACACTGGCATAAATGAAGAAAGGGGTCTGGTTGTGCCATGCTCAGGCTCTCATACCAATCTGTGAATACTAAAAGACAGTAAAAAACAAACAAACAAAAAAACAACTACCTTAATTTATTTCAAGGATAGCAGGCACCAACAATTGACTTATGGGTTCTTTAAAAGTCTCCACCTATGAAGGGTTCCATCACTTCCCAATATCATGACTCTGAGACTTAGTTTACAGCAAATGAAACTTTAGAAGATGCACTAAAAGCAAATCCAGAGTTTGGCAACATCCAGGCAGGGTAGACACACTGGGACCACAAGACATAAATGCCTAAGCCTCTCAGAGGTGGGCCATAGAGGTGGGCCATTACCTCAGTAACAGGCTCTCATTTGATGTTTCTGGTGACCTAAAGGTTATACAGCAGTCTACACACCCCACAAATGGCCATCACTTTCCAGTATGCGAGAGGATATTCTTGTCTCTGGGTCCACATTTATTCTACCTTTTGGGAGGCCCATAGAGAATGTTAATATCATGTAGAGATGTTCAGGAAAAGCTCATTAATGGTGGCGATGGAGATGGGAACAGTGGAGAAGGAAATACCAGAGAGAAGGAAAACTAATAGAAGTCTCAAGGAAGATTCCTGTTGCTTCATTTGGCCAATTTCCATCTCAGAAAGAGCTCCGGCTGGCAAATCAGAGGAGAGAATGTTCTATATTATGAAGCTAATGGCCTGATCTTTAATATATTGAATGATTATCTCATAAATAATATATAACTTATAAAGCCAAAAAAAGTTTGTTCTATAGAGCTGTTTATTCAGATACTAAGATACATATCTGAGCCCACTTTCTTCTTTTCTTCCCATTAAAAAAACCATTTCATTGAAAAAATTACATCCTTCTAACATAGATTATGATGTAAGTTTTCAGAAATGTGAAAAATGATAAAATATGGAGTTTTCTGCACAGTGTTTGCATCTGTGCATCTGGTTACTGTCTATCTTAAAGAACAATAGCCAAAAAGCTAGCATAGAACTGTTTGTTTGGGCCTAAGGACTCTTATGTCCTGCCTCACACTAGCCAGCATGCTACCCGGGGCAAGTCGCTATTCAATCAGGGAGACCCAGACTGACCTCCTAAGGAGACTGTGCTATTTTAAGTGAAGAACCACTGAATTCTTTTCTTGATCCCAGGGAAAGTGCTGCAGAGTATCCAGTGAGAACTGCAGGGATCATTGGAACATACCTTCCTAGTCCCTATGCCAAATGAACAATGAACACCAACATACGCTATCCTTCTTAGAGCTTTTCCTGGAGTTTTGGTTTTTTTTTTCCCCCTGAAAAGATTGTCACTTGCTCCTGTAGTTCAGTCCTTTGTTTTACAATCTCGACTCTCATTCTGGAGATCTTTCTTTTACAGTGAACACACACACACACACACACACACACACACACACACACACACACACACACTCATATCCTGACTCGCAGGAGAACCCATTCAGAAGCAACAGGTGCAATGAGTTATAGGTCTCACAAAGAGCACAAAGAAGCACCCAGTCAGCAGGAATGGTGCTTGCCAAGATTTTAATTCATCAGTACAAATCCAAATTTACAAAGAACTAATCCCACATAATGGATAAAGGGAGGAGGATTAATGGGGAGGAGGGAGTTTCTGAATATGTACATCTCAGGTCCACTAAATTCCTCACTGAGACTGCTTTATTTTCTTCCTTTTTTCCAATAGATATTAATTTGTTTTTCTTCAGGAAAAAAATGATGGTGATGAATAGTTGTGACCTAACAACATGCATGTGTGCTCAACTGACTGGAGGTTTTTGGGAGGGGTGGAAATACGTTAGTGACTGGAGCGTGGGAAGGTGGCAGTTTAGAGTAACGAATCCTTTCTCCATGGCTTGCTTTGCCCTTGCAGAGTCAAGGCAAAACTCTGTTCCTTCTTAAGTTTCTCTCTCAGGCATGGAAAGAATATTCTCCTGGTGACACCTCAAATGAATGACTCAGTTCACTACCCATCAACAATGTTTTCAAGGGCTGGAGACGTGGCTCTGTGATTAAAAGCACTTGATGCACTTGTAGAGGACCTGAATTTAGTTCCCCAGACAGTTTCAGGAAGCTCACAACTGCCTGTAACTCCAGCTTTAGGGGATCTGATTTTCTCTTCTAGCTTCCATGGGCATTTGCGCGCGCGCACACGCACACGCACACGCACACGCACACGCACACGCACACACACTTTAAAATAAAACAGCACCTCTCCCAGCTGCTGTATCTTGAGGATGAGCTAGATCTACAGCAATGGAGGGAGACCAACTTCTCAGCAAACACCTTGGTCTTTAGGGCTGGGCTGTCTGCCCCAACATTCAACGTCTTCTTTGTTCATTTTCATAAGCTTTTTTCTCTCAGTTTGTTCCTAAATGTCTGTGTCCTCGATCGACATCCTGTTCTTTGCTGTTCTCAGCGAGCACTCCTGCATTTGCTGAGTTCATTCTCCTTCCGCAACTTTAAAGAGTGCAGTCCTGCAAACAGCCCTCAGATCTCCACCTCTTAGTCTCGGTTCCTGCCACTTTCTGAGTCCATGGTGCAGTTGGCCAGCATTTATATTTTGCTTCTAGGAGGTTTTTTATAGCCACCTTGACTGTAACCTGGTCTAAATGGAATGAGTCTTATTCCTTCTCAAAGAAAGCCTCATCTAGTTGTCTTCAAGATGGGACTCAGCCGGGGTTCACTTTTGTTAGAATGTCACTAAGTTCTTCTATTCCTATCAATTTCTGTTTGGCTTCTTACCTGTTTTGTCATCTTACCTTCTGGAAGCAGGTTCTTTAGCACTTCCTTTGTACTCTTGTATATGTTAAGATTACATTTTAATCTTAACTTGACATGTCATGTTGTTGTCACCAACTCCTTCTATTTACTGTTAAAACAACAACAACAACAACACAACAGAATAGTATCCCTAAAAAGAATCCAGAGACCCTTGTAGAAGACAAGGCTAAAAGAATGTAAGAGCTGGATGTTGGGGAGAGGCACTGTGAAATATTGTTTTCTGAACATGATAAGGCAGCTGCTCCCATGGACTCACAGGAGTCATGGCTGTCTACGCAAGACTGAGCCAGTCAGCGTCCCAACATAGGTGAGACAGAGGCTCATTAGGTCTCACTCCTAGCTGAGACGCTATTGGCTGTCGATGACTGCTGAGCTCCACCTTGGGGGTGCATTTTATTTCCAGGATTGTGGCCACTGTAAGATGTTTAACCTCTAGTGGCTGATTTCATACACATGCACATACGAGCAGCGGTCACTGGACAAAGTGGGTTGTTACAAAAAGGAGACACAAAGGTAAGAGGAAAGTTTGTTGGTAGTTGGAGGGGATGGTCTGAATGGAGTGTGGGGTGGATATAATCCAGATACATTGCCTATGTGTATGAAATTGTTGAAAATAAGTAAAAAATATTAAAGCAAAAAACAAATCAGAAAAATGCTAAATGTACCTTCTAGTGAAGTTATGAATAAACATCCCAACTTCTTTTTATATCTCCATAAAAATGTGGGATTTAAAAAAATACATTCTTTCAGGACTGGAGAGATGGGTCAGCAGTTAAGAGCACTGGCTGTTCTTGCAGAGGACCCGGGTGAAACTTCTAGTACTGGCATGGCAGCTCATAACTGTAATTCCAGTTCCAGAGGATCTGACACCCTCAGGCAGACATACATGCAGGCAAACATCAGTGCACATAAAATTAAAAACAATTCTTTCACAATTTTATTCTCACTCTCTCCTCTCTCTCTTCCCCCCTCTCTCTCTGTCTGTCTGTCTCTCTCTGTCTATCTCTCTCTCTGTCTATCTCTCTCTCTCCCTCTGTCTCTCTCTTTGTGTGTGTGTGTGTTCAATGCATTCCTTATGGTTTCTAGTATGAGGGTGAGTGAGTGAGGGGGTATTTACTTGAGCAAGGGCAACATAACAGTGACTATACCACTGAGGAATAGTGTTCCCCCCCCTCCCCCATTTCAGCAACCATTAAATGCATATAGTTTCTCAGGGAGGGGTGGGTCCTAATAGACCCAGTCTTCTGCATTTGGTCATTGCTGTTGTGAATTCATGAGTGCAATAGCTGTGTCATGTCAGGAAGATGGGATTCCATGCCACCCCATGCCCATCCCCTGGTCCATACTTTCTTTCTGACCCATCTTCCTTGATGTTCCTGGAGGACTAGAGGAGATGATAGATATATCCTCTTGAGGGCTGAGAGACAATGTGGGATTTCTGAGGCTTAGGTTTATATTTATTATTCTAAAGCAGCTACAATGGTATTTAGCACTGAGGAAGAAAGTGATACCCAAAAGCAGACTTTAGCTCCTGGATACATTTAATTAGATCTGTCCAGCATCTTCTTATTCTGTTGAAAGAATTATTTTAAAATGTAAAGTACTGAGACACTTTATATCACTTCCAATTTTTCCGTATTCCTTTCATACTCTGCATGGCTCAGCACACTGGGCCTCATTCCTCCTCAGCAGGCATAGATGGGGACAGAGGAGTGAGTAATCACGGTGGAGAGGTTAGTGGAGGTCTTTAAGTGCTGAGAGACTCTAGGTGCTTGATGCCACATCAGCTTGGGAAGAGTCTAGGGATCACAGGTGGTTCCTTAAAAGGTAGCATTTAAGGTAGTTACTGAGGAAGATGAGACTTTTATCAAAAGGGAATATGGTGGAGGTAATTCTCATGGAAGAAAATTGAAAGAGCAGAGGCATGGGACAAGTTGCCAGTGGTTCTGCTGGTCCAGGTGGCCTGGGGTACAGATATGCTGGGAAGAGAGGATGAAAGAGGCCTTTAAGGCAAAATGTTGGGAAATTGAAAGCTCAAAGGCCCCTTTCCTCACAGACTGCTCACTTTGACCTCCAGCCTCTCTGTAAGCTTCAACTTTCAGTCTTCTCACATCTAAGGCCCTGGTGCTCCCCCTGGTCATCCCTCTCTAAGCACTGTGCTCCTTATAATGCATCTCGCATACTAGGGCCGGTGTAATCCTCCGAAAATTGCTTCTTGGTTAGGTAGTAGATCATCCTACCAAAGGTCCCTGCTTTTTATCTTGTTTTGTTTTATTAATTTTAGATGTCATTTTCCACGCTCAGTGATATAAGCCTGATCTATGTGCATAGTTTGTATTTTACTAGTTTCCCCATCCTAACTCCTCTCTGTGGCTAAACTGAGTCCCTTTCTTGTGTGCATCTATATACATACAGGGAGGCACAGGCATTCCTACCAGAAGAGCTTGGTGTAAGATTTCCCTCCATCTCTTACCAGCTGACTGGCCTGTAGTAAGTCCTGCTATTTGTTCTAGCCTAATATTTAGATTCCTGCCTGAAATTATTTCTTTGTTCTAGCCTAAGATTTAGATTCCTGCCTGAAATTACTTCTTTGTTCCAGCCTAATGTAAGATTACTGCCTGAAGCCTACTTCCTTGTCCTTGGCCAACGTCATATTCCTGTCAAGCAGCCCATTTCCTTGTCCTTGGCCCATGTCAGATTCTTGCCAAACAGCCCTAAAGGCTCTCTGCCTCTCCCCATTTTTTATTTCATCAACAAGACTGAGTCTGTCTTAGGTCATTCTGACAAGAATACCTTCCTTACCTGTCATGAAATATGCACTATCGAAAGCAATGCACTTCTGTCTTAGGTTGGTAAGACTCTGTGCAGAATCTTACCAGTCCTTGGCTTGACAGCCTGTTAGTTTAATAACTCTGTCTGAGGCTAATTTCAGTCAGGAATCTAAAGTTTAGGTTAAAACAAGATAGTAGGCTTCAGACATGGAAATGACTTTGGGCTAGGACAGGGAAGTTGGCTCAGATATTTTGGTTATCCTGATAAGCCCTTAGAAAGAGTGATCACGGGAGTACTCACTGAATTTTGTTTATTGCCTTGCTTGTTCTTTGACTATTTGTCTTTATTGCCTTGCTTGTTCCTTGACTATATGCATTTATTGTATTGCTAGTCCCTCAACCTAGAACTGACCGTAATACTTGTTTGTAATTAAAATGATATAAAAGTGAAAAGGAGAAGGGCGGATGGGATAGGGGGTTTCTAGGGAGGGGAAATAGGGAAGGAGATGACATCTGAAATGTAAATAAATAAAATATCCAATAAAAAAAGAAAAGAAAGAAGAGACAACCCACAGAGTTAACTCACCTGGAAAATATTTAAAAAAAAACTTTTATTGAGTCTAAACTTCCTATATGTTTTTCTTTCCTTTCTTTCTTTCTTTTGTTCATCTATCTATCTATCTATCTATCTATCTATCTATCTATCTATCTATCTATCTATCTATCTGAAGCAGGCTCTCATGGAGTCTAGGCTAGCCTTGAATTTGTTATATATATGAGAGTGATCTTGAACTTTATTCTTTTTTTCTTCCTCTGGAGTGCTGGAATGTGTGTCACCATGCTCAGTTTATGGGGCTAAAACCAAGGGCTTCATTTATGCTGAGAAAACATTCTATCAACTGAGCTATCTTCCCAACTCCAATTTTTAAAAATGATGAATTAAATTTGATAACATTTAAAAAGAAAAACTGGGTCAAATATTTCTATTTTTTGAAGTCCTTTTAAATATTCTAAACAACTGAGAATTCTTCTCTTCACGTGTACTCCCAGAACTCTAGTGCACCTCTTCACAGACTATATTCTATTAGACAAGAATGAATAACTAGATTTCATTTGTCAGGCACTGTGAAATACAGGAAGCTGGCCAGTTCTTTACCTGTATTTCCTGTATATAGTCCTGGCCCAATGTGTTGATTAGTTTTGACAGTCAACTCAACTAGAATCATCTAGGAAGGCAAGTCTACAAAAGAATTATCAAGATGAGTCTGGCCTATGGCATGTCTGTGGGGTATCATCTTTATTAACTGAGTCTGGGAGACCCACATTGAACCACCAGCCTGAGTGCCTGTCTAGAACACCCTGTAGGATAGGTGATGCACTTCTCATTGAATTTATAAATAATGCCTCTCTCTCTCTCTCTCTCTCTCTGTCTCTCTGTCTCTCTCTCTCTCTCTCTCTCTCTCTCTCTCTCTCTCTCTCCCTCCCTCCCTCTCTCTCTGAGACCATTTATGCCAAGTACTTGCTCAGAAGATGATAGTTGAGTGTGGGAAAGACGTCTAAGAATATCCCCATAAATTCTTCTCGGTCCCCCCATTGTACATTCCCTATAAAATCTCCTCTATAGTGTAGGTGGGATCTGTTAATAAGATGAATTGAATGCCAATCTTGTGATTAAATTACCTTATTTGGTTAAGGTGAAATTGGTTTTTTTGTTTGTTTATTTTGTTAATGTAAAATCTTTACTTAAACTCTTAAAAGATAGAAATGGACTAGACTGAAAAGAATTTCCTGATTTTTTAGAAAAGGAAGCTGCCATTCTGTGAGGGGGGAGTCTGCGGATGGAGCCCTATGGTAAACTGTAAGGGTAACCCCTAAGTGTTTAGAGTAGTCCTTAGCTGATCGCTAACTAGATCAGGAGAATCCATATAGTTTCCACTAATGAATTGTGCCCCAAACCTAAGTGAGATTAGAATTAGATTTTTCTCAGTTAAGCTTCAGGTTAGGACAGTGTCTCGCTCATTTTTTTCTATTGCTGTGCTAAGACACCATGACCAAGGTCATGTACAGAAGGGAGTTTATCTGGGAATTAGAGTTTCAGAGGCATAGAGTCCACTGCCATCACGGTGGTGAGCATGGCAACAGGCAAGCAGGCATGGCACTGGAGCAGAGCTAAGAGCTTACATCTTGATCCACCAAGACAAGGCAATGAGAGCTAACTGGGAATATCATAGGCTTTTGAAACCTCCAACTCTGTTCCAAGCGATGCACCTCTTCCAACATGGTTACACTTCTTATTCTTTCCAAAGACAGTTCTATCAACAAAGGACCAAGTATTCAAATATATGATCCTTTGGGGGCCATTCCTATTCAAACCAGCATAATTCTAACACTCTTATGACATCTCAAGACAAGGACCCAGATAAACTATAACTGAGCTCCTGACTCATACAAACTATGAGATGATAAATGTGTCTTGTGGCAAATTAGTATGTCATCACAGAAAATGACAACAGTTCTTGTTACCTGTTGGCTGAATGCATGACTGAACCAAAGTCCTCTGGCACAGGTTCTAAGTGCTACTGTTCTGTGCTCTTAGATGGTTTATCCATTTCCTTCCTCATTTTTGCGTGATTCCTTTTGTATTTACCCTTTCAAACACTGTTCTTTTTTTTTTTATGTGTAAATACTGGGAAGAAGTGGACATGAAAATGCAGAATTAATAGGCAATGATGATATATATTAAGTGATTTGTGTGCCAGGCATTGTGCAGCATGGTTTATATTTTATTTATTTAACCATCATACTACTTTAAAGATGTTTCCAGTTTTATCTCCACTTTATAAGTGAGAAGATTAAACTTTAGGAGGGATTAGTTGTACAGTAGACAACTGGGGGGCTATGTAATCTCTGGGTTATAACTACTGACTCAGTTACTGAAATATACAGCTTCTGAGGTATAATGGCCACAGAGCTGTGTGAACATGAGGTGTATAATAAGGGAGCTGTTTATGAGCATTTGCCACTCTGACTAAATTTAAATAACTGCACAACTGACCTATGAGTCATACAACCATTAAGCTTGCTATGTGACCACTGAGGTGTATGCCAAGATGTTGCTCCACACAGGTGGTTCTTGTTATAAAAGTTTCTACCTATTTCATTTGGTATCTTATCATTGCTGCTATTGTTAAAATAAATAACAATATGTAAAACATAGCTAGAACTTTGAAAAACTATGTCTTGTCGAGTCTGACATCTTGTTTCAGGACATAGTTGTGATTATTTGACCTATTCAGTCCATCAGATGGTTTGCTGGACACATGCTAGATGCTGGGTTAAGTACCTGATTCCAGGATACACAGAGGGAAAGGCAGGCGTTAAGTCATTGGACATGAGTGAGGGTTACAGGCTGAAGTCTATTCTCATCACTGTACAGTTGATCTTTATTTACAAATGTAAATAATGGTAGTGTGGTTACCCCTGCTGCTCATTTCATGAATGGCATAAGAATCATCCTGTTGGATGGACCACGAGGATGCAAATGATAACAAACTTGTGTTCTGGAACTGCCATTGCTGGAGAGCTACAGTCCTTTCTATGACTCAGTATAAGATCTCCATTCCATATTCCCTGTTTGTACAGAGAATGTCTCCAATTTGGAGTTAAAAATAAACTCACAGACAATATAATAGTGACAGTTAATGGCTGCTTGGATGAAGAATCATCAGTTATCTTTAAGGATGTGGCCCCTGGTCAGTAGATCAGGTGCTGGAGGCTGGTGACTATGTCGGTCAGTATATGGGCAGCACAAACTGGACTTGGTGGGTTGAAAGTAAAAAGAAGATATGAAGTCAGGAGGGAACTCAAGGGTGGAGCTTGGGAGAGGTCAGGTGGGAGTGGGTGGTGAATACCATCAAAGAAACATTCATGAACATATAGAAGTCTGAAATAATTAATAGAACCATTATTTTAGAAGAAACTACAACTTCAGTGAAAAAATATTAGGGTGTTAGGCAGTAAATGGGCTTCAGAATGAGTGTGGGTGTTAGGACCAGGAGCAAGGAAATACATCCTTGTTTAATACCTCAAACCATGAAAATGCTGAGTGGCCAGGTGGAGGTGGAAAGGTAGGCATTCATAATCTCATTGTACAGTTACTTAGGAGCTTGCAAGAAAGGCAGCTGCAATGGAGATGATACATTTAGTGGGACCTTTCCCTTTGTTTCTTTTGCCGCATCAATTTCTTCCTAATTGTTCTGAGTGTTTGCCTCAAGAAAAGGAAATGGTTCTATTTCTCTAAACACATGCATTTCCCATAAACTCTCCAGTCATGGTCTTGAAATGAAATCTCAAAACTGAATTTCTAAAGGCTCAGTTGGAAGCTGATGCTGGATGTAGGAAAGAAAAGCTTTTACCCAATTATCTACGATAACAGTAGGGGAAACACTGAGAATTCCTGACACAGTAAATGGATTTCGTTTTGCATAAATGTTCTCTGTTTTCAAGTTTACTTTAGTGTGAAAGACCCTTATTATGAAATGGTCCTTCTAGCACCATCCCTTGTGTTTTGAGGAATGAAAAAAGAATGATTTTATTTATTTTTCTTAGGGGCAATCACATCACCATGGTAGATTGTTTAGACATGACCACCTGAAACCTCCTAAGATTTCACTTCCTGTGGTTAGAGGGATGGTGTTTGGTGATGCGGTCTTAGATGTTGCACTATGGTTTGAATGTGAGATCTCCTCCACAGGCTCATGGTAGTGTTAGTGAGAAGTAATTTCATCGTGAAGATAATGTCACCAGTGAATGAATCTATTGATATGTAGTTGAAAGGGTATTAGAAGGCAGAGCCTGGGTAGCAGAAGTAGGTTACTTGTCCATAGGTAGATCTTATCTTCAGATACTCCTCTCTTTTAACATCCTGGTGCCATGAGGTGAGCATCTAGCTCTTCTCCTGCCATGACAATATTCTTCAGGCTGGGTGCACTGGAGCTAGTCAGCCTCAGACTGAAACCTTGGACACTGTGAGACAGAAGAGACCTTTCTGCTGAGTAAGTTATTTGGCTCAGGTGTTTTGTCACAGCAATAGAAAACTGGTTTGCAGAGTTGAGTGGATATTTTTAGTTATGTTTTTTTTTCCTTTCTAGGAAAACAGCTTTATTGCTAGAAGCTGCTGATATCAACACTTGGGAAACCAAGGCAAGACAATCATAAGCTTGAGGCTAGCTTGGGTTACAGAGTCAGAAGTCATCTCTGAAATATAGCAGGCATAATTGAAACATAATTGATCTATGGTAGGTTCAGTTGGGCTAAACATCCAAATCAAAAGTTATAAGCACAGAGAGTTGTACAGCTGTGATATAATCCAAATTTAAGAACTTTTCATGATTTCAAGCCCCTCACATTCATTAACAATCATTCCTCATCCTCTCAACTCTGCTAGAATCTCTGACAAGCATTAGATTATATTCTGAGGCTGCTTGCCATGTAATCCTAGTGGTTTTATTTTGATCCATAGAACCCATGTCAAGGTAAAAAGAGAGAACTGACCTACACACATGTGCTGTGATGCACATCTATCCCACATTAATAATACATTAAAAATGTATTCTGCCTTTATGGTTTTTGCTGCCAAGGTAAGCTGTAGGCACACATTTATCTTAGGATATAATCTGTAGTTTACACATGTGGACTTTGTGAGCTTTTTCCCTTTACTCTTTCTCATTGCTGAAGAATGGTGAGACTTAGTTTATTATTCATTGTTTGCTTTTCCCTCTGTGAGACAGCATGCCACTCTTTGGACCTGGGCCTCCCAACCTTCTTGTCTCTGCCTCTTGAGTGCTGGGGTTGCAGGTGTGTGTCAGTGCACACCGCCTATAAACCTGTTGTTTTTTATTGTTCCTCACTCTCTGAAACTTCTGCCTCTGTTAATAACTTCTTGACTATGCTACGGCCTTTGATTTTGTAACAGACTTGCTTTTCCTTTTATCTTTCTTCTACACTAACTCCTTGAGCAGAGTTTGGTTTTCTAACTACATTTACCTGTTGATGCTCCTCAGGTGAGGATTTTGACTCAACAATAAAGACTCTGAGCCCAAGAGACATCTTTTTTGGATGTCTGCCTAGCACACTCTCCTAACATGTTTATTGAGGAGCTACTGTGAGAGATGTAGGGCTCAGACTTGGCAAGTGATTCTTACAACCTTTGACTCTTCTCTAATGACTCATTGTTCAGGACAATCTTTCTCCGTCGCATCTTCCAAACAAAAGATCCCTTAGTAGAAATTCCAGAAATGTGTGTAGGTTATGATGTTGCAGAGGCCAAGAATGGGCATTGCTTTGAGCTACAGGAGAATTTGATTGACAGAAGAACTTATAAGAGGGGAAAAAACTAATTAATTGTGTCATTGCATCCTTTCAGCTGCAATGACTGCAAATACACCTTGCTTCATGATGTTTATCCAAGGCACTGGCACCCGTTTTTCTACTTCTGTTTACAAATTTTTGTTTGTGGCGTTGGGCTTCTCTGTAGTGTATGTATATGTTCCTGTAGGTGTAAGCATGTGTGCACATGGGTATATGTGCACATGTGTCATAGGCTGAGGACAGAGATTGATATCATGTGTCTTCCTCAATGGCTCTCCACTTATATTTTGAGACAGTCTCTCATGGAACCCAAAACACAATTTAGCTAGGATAGCTGACTAATGAGCTCCAGGATTCTTCCATTCTCCACCTACCTAGAGCTGGGATTCAGTCTTACATTGCTGTCCCTGGGTTTTCTTCCTTGTCCTGGCTGAGTATCAGATCGCAGATCCTTTTGCTTGTGTGACAAACACTTTACTGTTTTACTCTCTCCTCAGGCCCTCCCTTTACTTTTGAATTCATACGCTTAGAGATGCTTGAAAATTAATGTGCTTTCCACCATAGGAGGATATAGAAATAGGGGGAACGTTTGCAATTTTAAACAATTTCTGCTGCCATTAAACTTGTGTTTGTGCAAGCTCAGCTGAAATGGGTGTGAAATATGATACAGACTCTTTATGTTGCTCTTGGATCTAGATGCTACGCTAAGAAAGAAGAAAGAAGAAAGGTAAAATATTGTGCGGTGATTTCTATTCATTACAATGCTTGAATACTGTGTACAAAATTTAAGGGTTTGTTTCTGAACTTGCTCAAACAATCTTGTTGGTATCTCTTGTTCTTTCTGCTTCTATTTTCCATTTTGGTCCTGCCACAAAAAAAGCACCAATATATAAACATCTTGGTTGTAACCACATGATTAGTGATTTCATTGAAATGAGGACAAGAACAACTTCCTGGAGTACATTCATAAATATTTTTGAAATTTTTTATCTTAATTTGTTGTTTTTTGAAGCTTGCTCTCACTATGTAGCCTGGGCTGATTTAGAGCTCACTTTGTAGACCAGGCTGACTTTGAACTTACAGAGATCTGCTTTCCTCTGCCTTCCTAGTGCTGGGATTAAAGACATGTATGACTATGCCTCATTTACACATCTTAAAAATAAACCTTCTTGTTTAAATGTTGTCATCAAGGAAATATATAGGCATTCAAAAGCAATTATTTAACTCAGTATTTTATTAATTTCTTCCCAAATTTTAGTCATACAAAACCCATCCCACACTTAATATGATTATGTTATGATGGTTATGAAGGTATATTTTCAGTGCAGGCTGATTAAGTATCTTGCTCAGCAGCCTGTTGTGCTGGTCTGATGTCACTTTCAGATATCCAACTGTGTGCAAGCTCACTTCCTCTGGTGCTCTTGGTCGAAGCCTTTTAAGTAGAGGTACTCATTAAGTTCCTCTGCCTGGGTTACTCTTGTGTTCCTTTCCAGCAATTCTCATGTCTTCAAATCCCACCCACGTGCTGTGAAATCCTCATTCCTTCCTGCAGTTCAAATTTTCTTCTCTTACGTCACATTTATATATCCTAAGGTCTCACTTGCAGGCCCCATATTGGATGTACAATGTCACCAAGTAAGTATGCCCTGTTCCATTCATTCTCAGACTGAATCCCCATGAAACCCGGGATATATCTCCTCTCTTTCCTTCTTCCTCACGTTCTGAGAGATGCTTAACTGCTGTCCCTCCAGGTCTGCTTGTGTGCCCCTGTGCTGTAGCTCTTTTTGCTTGGAATGTTCTCTCTTGCCTGAATCCTCTCTTTCACTTAGTATTTGTGTGAATATATTGTAAATGTTCACATCTATCCAGCGGGTTCCTTCTCTATGATTGTACCCAGGGACAGGTTCCAAGTATTTTTCTATCACAACTTAATTCTTGGTGGTTTGTCTGGTATAAAGCAGAAACTACATGTTGAATGAATAAAAATTCATTCGTTTTTGTACCCTGAATCCTTAGCACAGTGCATGTACAGATTAACTGCTCTGTAAGTGTTGGATAAGTTCAATAAACAGGTTGATAGATTCTATAGCAATAAAAGAGAATTATTTGAAGGATGGATGGCCTTTCAGGGCTTGAAGGCCACTTAGAGGTCATTTGCAATTCCAGTTCACTTCATCTCCTTTTCATCCACTGGGAGCCTAACCAAGTGCTGGCAGTAAGTAGGAACATGATAAATGGAAGGCAATGACCGAGAGAGCATCACATGGTTTTGATCTGTCTGTACAGTGTCTAAATCCACTTTCCTCTCTGGTATTGGGCTTATCAGTTGAGTGACTGTAAGTCTAAAGAAGGAGAGAAGGGGTGGCGTGTGATTTAGGCATGGAATTAAGGGTACAAATAGAATCACTATTTGAGTAAACCTAAACTACTAAATCAGTGAGTCACTCAGCTGAAGAGAAAGAACAAGGACACTGTGCACAGCAAGGTATAGGGCCAGGAATGGAAGAGAGATCCGGGAACCTGTTTGCTACAATGTGCCATACGTGAGAGTTATACTTAAAAAAAAAATCTTTAGAAAGTCTCAACAAATTAAACCCAAACTGATAAACTATTTCTCTGCTGGTGAAATGAGCCAATTCAAACCAGATTATAATATATATATAAAGGCAGGTTTATTACAATGTGGAGGGAGAAAGAGGGCAGGGGAAAGAGAAAGATTGAAAGAACATGCACAGAGAGAAGGAAAGAAGGAGAGAGAAAGAAGGGAAGGGAGGGAAGACCAACATGTCTGGATTATCTAGGGAAGAGCCTCTGGGGGGAAGGGCAGTCAGTCCCTGGGCTGGAAAGGTCAGGGTTGGGGGCAGGGTATGCCAGGTAGGGACTGAGAAATGCTGGGAGAACATGGGGACCAGGTCAGCTTTGGTATATAAAACATGTACCCCAGTCCTTTGTCTCAGGGTCTGAAACCAAACACAAGCATGTAAATGTTTTGGCCTTAAAGATCAGAAGAGAACTGGTTTTAGTGGCTTAAAAGTCTTACTCCATGTTATAAGTAATCCAGAGGGAAGAGGCTTCATGATCTGTGATCCCGCAGCATGATGGCGGTGTTCCAAACTTAGGCTCATATGCTAGGCTACCACCTGAGCTACACATCCTCAGCTCTCCCTCCTCCATGCTTGCTTCCTTTTTATGTTGAATTCTCTAGGTGGCAAATGGTCACACTGTGGATAACACAGCAAGTCATGACCAAGTCTGGAGGAAGGAGAATACCAGTATATCTCCCACGTCCTCACACTTCTCTTTCCCTTTGCAAATGGAAACCTTTCCCACAATCTTCTGGCAAAATCATCTTTCAAATCTGGGTTGATTTATGCCCACATACCCGAGGACCCAACCTTTGTCAAATGGAAGACTTCCTCATTCACCCTGGGGCTAGCACTGGGGGCATGCCCAGTCATCTGGTAGATCAGCTTCCTCCAGGATACTGCTACCATGAACTTCTGCCTCAGAAGTTCTGCCAAAGAAAATACATCCTCTCCTGCCCAAGTCCCCATTCTACAGGAGGAGAGGGATTAGATTTCAAAAAGAATTAATGAATTTTAGTGTGAAGACTTCTTTTATACCATGATGTTCCCATCCGTGGGCCCATTTCTGTGGGTTGGGGATAGGTTATGGTGCCTGGGGAGCCGTCCAGGCATCCTGGAGATTGACTGAGGAGCCTGTAAGAGTGATTGTATATCATCACTGTATTTTCTCTCCATCTTGACGAAGAACAGCCTAGGTAGGGTTTGCCAATCCTATCAGTGTGTTCCAGCTTTGAGGCCACCAGTGTTTGTGGTTAGGTGGCCCTGGAGTCACATTTCCTGTCACCATTAACTGAAGGAGCCACCTAAGCCTAGTATAACAGGATATTCTAATAGAGAATGGAAGGTCTTGCAGCCTTGCAGGTCACAGAAGAAGGACCCACACTCAGCCTATTATCTTTTGCCTCAGAGTGTTATTTCCCAGCTTGGCACTGTATCCCCAGGGAAAGAAATGGGCCCAACCGGTTTATTTCCAATGCTTTGTTTCCCCTTTGCTATCTTTCAACTTTCAGAACATTGTTAGACTTTCATACAGATAAATTTTTATCAACAGGGGAAATCGTTTTGTTGTTTACTATACATTCAATTTAATTCTCCATCTATCTGTGTACATATACACACAGACAGACTGACAGACAGATACACAGACACTTTTTTTTTTTTTTTTGAGGTAGTGTCTCCCGGTATCCCATCTCGTTTGGCTTCAGAGTCAATGCACACCTGAGGATGACCTTGAACCTCTCATTTTTTTTTTTTTTTGTTTCTACCTCATCAGAGTCCAGATTACTTGTGTCCACGGCCACACCTGGTATTTACAAGGCTAGGGTTGAGCCCAGGCTGCTTGCATGCTAGGCAAGCCCTACCAGCTGAGCTAAGGCCTCAGTCCCAAATACACTTTTTGAATAAGGCACAAAACTGGATACTTTGTATGGTACAATGTAACAAATTAGATGCAGATTTTCCGAGGGTCTCTTCTGGTTAAGTACTTAGCTAAGTTTCAGAATAAATGAGAGATTTCCCTGTTTTCAAGGTAGCTATGAACTTGGTGAGAGAAAAAGAATTTACAAGGAAGGAGATAACCCTTTGACTTCCATTGTGGTATACAATAATAAAAGATAACCAATAATAGAAAGAAAGGGAGAGAAGCCACTGTCCTCGTGACCTTTATGTGAATGTTGAAAGACACATTTGAGTTTGACAGGTGATCTTGGGTCCCACTTTCCAAAAGTCTCAGTAAGATATTGATGCCCTAAGCTATAAGATGAGACGGAAGTGCTCAGAGATCAAAGAGTATATCACTGGATACCTCAAGGGTCAGAGCTCTTATATTCTGGCTTTGCTGTTGCGCGGGGTCACTTTTGGGTCAGAGTCAGTTTTGACACAGACCGTTCCATTCAGAGAATTTGTGGAAAAGTGTTGGAATGAGGCAAACTTTACCAAATCTCTATCCCCACCTCCACCCCCACCTCCACCCCAGCCCCACATACCCCCACCTCATACATCCCTTATGTTCTAGCTAAGAAATATCTTTTGCTGGTTGGATGTGGTGGTTTGTATAAAATGGTCCCCATTGGTCCATAGGGAGTGGTACTATTAGGAGGTGTGGCTTTGTTGGAGAAGGTGTGGTCTTATCCGAGGAAGTGTATCAGTTCACTTTCTGCCACCTGTTGATCCAGATGTAGAACTTTCAGCTCTTTCTCCTACACCATGCCTGTCTGCATGCTGCGTGCATCCCGCCATGGCGATAATAGAGTACACTTCTGAAACTATAAGTCAGTCCCGATTGTCCCACCTCTCATAGGTGAGCTGGCCCTGACCCTTTCCAGCTACTGCAGGGCTTTCCTCAGTTGATGACCCCCTGAACGGGGGGGCGGGGGGGTGCTGGCCACTAGAAATTTGACCATGCTCCAGTGCGTATATAGACGACGCAAAATAGAGGGGTGCATTGTGGGGGAAAGTGCATAGACAGGGGAAGAGTGGGAGGGCAGCGCAATCACAGTGGTGCATGATGTTGAGTTCCTAGTCATTAATAAACAAATAATTAAAACTAAAATAAAAAAAAGTCTTTCTTTTTGAAACTTTCCGAGGTGACAGTTTCCTCACAGCAATAGAAACCTTAATAGATGTTGGGTTAGAGCCCGAGTTCTTACAGGAAAATAAAGCTTGCGATGCTGAAATGATCAGACATGGAGAAGTCAGTCAGGGTGTGGCATGAAGGAGCCTGAGCATGGACTTGAGGGTTATCTGGGGGCAAGAGCTTAGATTGGGAAGAAGAGAGAATTTGGATAGCAGAGACATGTAGGAACAAATGAGAGAAAAGAATAAAAAAGGGCAGGTTTTGGAAACATGGCTTTTTTTTTTAATTGGAGATTTTATTTACATTTCAGATGTAATCCCCTTTCCACACCACCCGGGAATCCCCTATCCCATCCCCCTCCTCCTGCATCTATGATGATATGCCCCCACCCACGATTTCCCCGACAATGGGGCATCCAGCCTTCACTGGACCAAGGACTTCCTCACCCACCTATGCCTAACAATGTCATCCTCCCCTACATATACAGCTGGGGCCATGGGTCCCTCCCTATGTGCTACCAGGCCAGTGGTTTAGACCCTGGGAGTTCTGGTTGGTTGGTATGGTTGCTTTCCTCATGTGGCCGCAAACCCTTTCAGCTCCTTCAGTCTTCTCTCTCACTCCTCCTTTGGGAAACCCATGATCAGCTCAATGGTTAGCTGTGAACTTCCGATTCTCTATATTTCAGGCTCTGACAGACCTCTAAGAAGACAGCTATACCAGGCTCCTGTCAGCATGCACTTCCTGGCATCCACATCAGTGTCTACCTTTAGTGACTGCACATGGGTTGGATACCCAGGTGGAACAGTCTTTAGACGGCCCCTCCTTCAGTTTCTGTCTCACGCTTTGTCTCCATATTTGCTCTCATGAGTATTTTGTTACCCCTTCTAAGAAGGGCCAAAGCACCCACACTTTGGTCTTCCTTGTTCATGAGCTTCATGTGGTCTGTGAGTTGAATCTTGGGTATTTCAAGCTTCTGGGCTAATATCCAATTATCAGCAAGTACATATCATGTGTGTTCTTTTGTGATTGCGTTACCTCACTCAGGATGATATTTTCTAGTTCCATCCATTTACCTAAGAATTTCTAGAATTCATGGTTTTTAAATAGGTTTTTAATGGGTTTAATAGCTGAGTAATATTCCATTGTGTAAATGTATCACATTTTCTGTACCATTCCTCTGTGGAAGGACAACTGGGTTCTTCCCAGCTTCTGGCTATTATAAATAAGGCTGCTATAAACATAGTGGAGCATGTGTGTTTGTTATTATATGTTGGAGCATCTTCTGGGTATATACCCAGGAGTGGTATAGCTGGGTCCTCAGGTAATGCTATGTCCAATTTTCTGAGGAACCACTAGACTGATTTCCAGAGTGGTTGTACCAGCTTGCAATACCACCAACAATGGAGGAGTGTTCCTCTTTCTCCACATCCTTGCCAGCATCTGCTATCTCCTGAGTTTTTGATCTAAACCATTCTGACTGGTGTGAGGTGGAATCTCAGGGTTGTTTTGATTTTCATTTCCCCGATGACTAAGGATGCTGAACATTTCTTTAGGTGCTTCTCGTCCATCTGAGTTTCCTCAGTTAAGAATTGTTTGTTTAGCTCTGTACCCCATTTTTAATAGGGTTATTTGGTTGTCTGTAGTCTAATTTCTTGAGTTCTTTGTATATATTGAATATTAGCCCTCTATTGGATATAGGATTGGTAAAGATCTTTTCCCAAGGAAAGTCAAAGGTATACAAATAGGAAAGGAAGAAGTAAAAATTTCATTATTTCCAGGTGATATGATAGTATACTTAAGTGACCCTAAAACTTCCACCAGAGAACTCCTAAACCTGATAAACAACTTTACCAACATGGCTGGATATAAAATCAACTCAAACAAATCAGTAGTCTTCCTCTACTCAAAGGAACAGGCTGAGAAAGAAATTAGAGAAATCAGACCCTTCACAAAAATCACAAATAATATAAAATACCTTGGTGTGAATCTAACCAAGCAAGTGAAAGATCTGTATGACAAGAACTTCAAGTCTCTGAAGAAAGAAATTGAAGAAGATCTCAGAAGATGGAAAGATCTCCCATGCTCATGGATTGGCAGGATTAATATAGTAAAAATGACCATCTTGCCAAAAGCAATGTACAGATTTAATGCAATGCCCATCAAAATTTTAAGTCAATTCTTCACAGAGATAGAAAGAGCAATTTGCAAATTCATTTGGAATAACAAAAATCCCAGGATAGCGAAAACTATTCTCAACAATAAAAGAACTTCTGGGGGAATCACCATCCCTGACTTCAAGCTGTACTACAGAGCAGTAGTGATAAAAACTGCATGGTATTGGTACAGAGACAGGCAGGAAGATCAGTGGAATAGAATTGAAGATCCAGAAATGAACCCACACACCTATGGTCACTTGATCTTTGACAAAGGAGCTAAAACCATCCAGTGGAAAAAGGCAGCATTTTCAACAAATGGTGCTGGATCAACTGGAGGTCAGCATGTAGAAGAATGCAAATCAAGCCATTCTTATCTCCTTGTACAAAGCTCAAGTCCAACTGGATAAAGGACCTTCACATAATACCAGATACACAGAAACTAATAGAAGAGAGTTCCTGAACAGAACACCAATGGCTTATGCTCTAAGATCAAGAATTGACAAATGGTTCCTCATAAAATTGCAAAGTTTCTGTAAGGCAAAGGACACTGTCAATAGGACAAAACAGCAACCAGCATGGCTATTTCTTATGTTTTCTTTTTGCTGTTTTTAGGAAAGGTTAACATTCACAAGTAACCCTATGTCCCTGCAGACCTCTGTCCCTGCAGACCCTCTGTCCCTGCTGACCTATGTCCCTGCAGACCCTCTGTCCCTGCAGACCTCTGTCCCTGCTGACCTATGTCCCTTCAGACCTCTGCCCCTGCAGACCTCTGCCCCTGCTGACCCTCTGTCCCTGCAGACCCTCTATCCTTAAAGATCTTTTGTGCCTACGTGCTCTAGTGAGTCAAACTTATCCAACTATAGGTGGAAACTCTCTGAAAAACATTGCCAGTTACAAGCAGATTTATGGACTATTTAGCTGAGTTCATTCATGAAATAGTACAGTATGACAGCTGTTCACATTGCCCTCATACAGTTTTAGACATTATAAATAATTAAGAAATTACTTAAAGCATATAGAAGATATTTATTGTAACACTGTTTATAGTAGCTGGGATATAGAATCAACTTGTTTGTCCATCAGTAAGTGCATAGATAAATATCACACACACAGACACACAGATACACACACACACAGACACACACACAGATACACAGAGGTACAGGGAGAAACAATATATATTGTATACACACAATACACCAAATGAAATATTATGTGGCCATTAAAATAATGAAATCTTATAATTTCCAACAACTTTAATGACCATAGATGAAATGATCTAGTCATGGAGAAAGAAGTATCACATGATCTCACTCATCTGAGAAATCTAGAAAACAGTCTTTAAAAGATTTCATAGAAGTAGGGAGTGAAATAATGATCACTGGAGGACAGTGGGGGTAAGGGGATGGAGGGGTGGAGAGAGTTAGTCGGCAGATACAAAATCACAATTGTCCTGGAAAAATAATAATAATTTGTGGTGTTCTTCTGCACACTAGGGTGACTATAGTTAATGATATAATACTGCAAATTAACTAGGAGAAAGGATATTGAATATTTTTGTCAAAGAAGTGATAAAGATTTGAGGGAATGGATAGATTTAAAACTAATTTTTATTTAAATCTTTGTTTAACCTGGGGACAATCTTGGATTGTGGGTCCTCACCTTCTACCTCTTTTGTTCACAACTATGTATGGTAGGCTAGCTGGCCAGTGAGCTTCAGGAAAGTTTCCTCTTTCTGCATTCAATCTCACTGTAGGAACTGGGATTACTGGTGCTGATTACCAGTGCTCACTACCATGCCTGGCTTTATCTGAACTCAGATCCTTAGGCTTACACTGCAGTCAGGTGATACACTGACCCATCTGCCCAGCCCCCAAATCTAATCTGAATATTACACATTTTGTATATGTATGAAAAACATCACATTGTACCCCATATATACACATACACATAGACTAGTTTGTTATGTAATAATTAACAATACAGAGCATTTGAAAGGCTATGTACAGATCATATGCTAAAATTATTTAATACTTCATAAAGAACTTGAAAAATCTGTGAGTTTCGAAATCTGGGCTGGGTGGTGGTGCAGTGGATTCTCAATGTCTCTTTGGTCCTAGGATCCAGCTGTATTTGATCTTGGTGGATACTTTTTGGATGTAATGCTGAATCCAGATGGTAAAATCTGGGCTCCTGGGCTTCAGGTCAATTGGACAAGCTGAGGTACCAAGGTGGACAACTCCAGTAACTCTGAGCAGTTTGTCACCTCAAGTGACTGAAAGCAGACATGTTGGGAGAATATATTGGCCTGAGGGTAGGCTTGCTCCAGGCTTGAGTTCTTGGCATTCTGAAGTTCATGAATGAGTGCTTCATGTGAATATTAACTGTCCGCTTGACAGTGTTCAGAGTCATTGAAGAGACAAGCTTCCTGGCACGTCTTTGGGAAAGTGTCTTCATGAGCTTAACTGATGCTGGAAGACTCACTGGAAAAGTGGGCAGCACATTTCCTGGCCTGGTTCTTGGACTGCTTCAAAAGGACCATGGCAGCCGAGGAGCAACATCCACACTTCTCTGCTTCCCTACTGTGGGTGCAATGTGACCAGCTGCTTCAGTATCCTGCTGTCAGAGTGTCCCTGCCATGTTGTCTCTGCCGTGATAGATTGTACGCTCAAACCATGGGACCAAATAAACCCTTCTTTCCTGAAGTGGCTTTTGTTATGTATTCTACCACAGTGACAAGAAAGTATCTACTAAGAATACAGAGTGGTGTTGGAGATATGCTTTATGATAATGATGAGGATACCAAAATTATTGGGGGGGGGCAGAATGGTTGAATAGATAAAAATCAGTTAAAGCTCATCTCCAAACAGAGTTGGTAGTTTTTCACAGAACTGATTTGGTTATGTGCATCAACCAAGGCTTTGATTTTTATCCAGACTCAGCCATAGCCAGAACTACAGGATGACAGTGTGCTTGTCAGCCTCATTACTATTTCTGAGTCTTCCTGTGTAGGAGTGATGGGGGACTTACAGAGTGCTCAGGGTAGACCTGGAGTACAATGCAGTAGAACAAGTTTTTATTGAGCCCTCACCAGGTGGCTGGCACAAGGGCCTTGAGCACGGGGCTTACCATATAATTAGAGTTACCAGATCAACACACATCCCCCTGCCCCCCAAGTGCAGAGGGAGACAGAGGGCTGGAACTTAACGAGAGGCAGATGTCGACGGGGAGCAGATGTTTGCAGCTCCTCAGTTATATCAAATTAATCATCTCCTGACTTCAAGGTACTTCTTGGATCCAGGGCACTTGCCTGTAATAAATAGCTCCTGGGACTGATTTTTAAAGTGAGAATGTAGATGCCCCTGCCTCAGATGCTCTGTGGCAGCTCTCCTCAGAAGCAGAGCGAATTTAGATGGAAGTGAGAAGCCCAAACCCAAGCAAGCTCTTGGGCTGTCTTCTGAAAGAACCAGAGGGTTGACTTCTTATTATAGAACTAACTGTTGCTGCTCTTCTGGAAACCAGTGGTTCTGTCCACTGTCCCACACATTTAGCAAGTAAGTTTGGCAGGCACCACAGACAGGAGCTAAGGCGGTGAGTGGGAGCACAGAGAGGCTGTTCTTACGGTCGCTGTTATACAGGTTGAAGATCTCTTTTGAAATTAGAAAGCCTACGTGTGTGTGTGTGTGTGTGTGTGTGTGTGTGTCTGTGAATCTCACAAGGCCCCACCTCTAGAATAAGAGCTACAGGCAATTAATGGTGGCTGAGAGGAAGAACCAGTCTTCTTTAGGGACAAACTCCCTGATTGTTACATATATATAGAATATATATTCTATTAGGTGATATATATATATATATATATATATATATATATATATATATATATATATGTAACAATAATAAGTAAAGAATAAATTGTGAATTTGAGAAGGAGAGGAGACATAGGGGTAGAAAAATAAAGACTGTGGGGTGGAAATGTTGGAAATACAGTATTCATGCATTAAATCCTCAAAAATAAAAGTAAAAAAAAAAACTACCAAAATTTTGGAACACAAAAATATTTAAGATTTTTTTGACTTTGGAATATTTGTATATATTTAATGAGCTATCTTGTTGGTAGAACCCAAGTATAAATAAGAAATTTAATCTTGTGTGGGCGAGGGTATAGCTCTGTCGGCCACTGAAACTTGGAATCTTGCTTTTGTCCCCAGCATGGCATAAACCAGTTGAGGTGACACACACCTGAAATAGCATCACTTGGGGGGTAAAGGCATCAGAGGATCAGAATTCAAGGTCATTGTCTTAGAGTTTTATTACTGTGGAGAGACTCCACGACCAAGGCAACTCTTATAAAGGGGGGCCTTTAATTGGGCTGGCTTACAGCTCAGAGGTTTAGTCCATTGTCATCATGGCAGAAGACATGGTGACATCCAGGCATGGTGCTGGAGAAGGAGCTGAGAGTTCTACATCTTGATCCAAAGGCAACAGGAGAGAGACTGAACCACACTAGGCTGCACACTTCCCCTTACACACTTTCTAGTTACATACTTCCTCTAACAAGGCCACACCTACTCTAATAAGTTACACACTTCTAACAAGGCCATGCCTACTCCAATAAAGCCACATCTCCTAATACTGCCACTTCCTATGGACCAAGCATTCGAATACTGAGTCTATGAGGACCCTTCCTATTTAAACCACCACGGTCAACCTCATATTGAGTTTGAAGCCAGTTCTTGTCAACACAGAGACCCTGCCTCAAGAACTCATTTATTTGGTCTACATCCTTCACACATAGCTTAAAGGCCATTGCATACAACACCTTTAACACATTTTGTATGTGAAACAAGTTTCCTGGTGTGAAATTTTTACTTGTGACTTCACGTGAGCATTTTGGATTTTGGTTTGGGGATTCTGATTTACAGTAAATAATGATTCATGAGTGTCTGATCCTACATGTGGTATTATAAAAGACCCATGGTTCTGGAATAAAGTTGGGGCAGTGTTTATGGCTAAGAAACAGACCTTTTCTGAGCAAGAGGAAAAATAGAGTTCGTGTCTTTACTATTTGTCTTCTACTCTTTCTCTCCTCCCTCTGATCGTCCCTTCTCTCCCTCAGATCTAATTCTTGTCTTTCTTTCTTTCTTTCTTTTTTTCTTTCTTTCTTTCTTTCTTTCTTTCTTTCTTTCTTCCTTTCTCTCTGTTTCCCTCATTTGTTTCCTTTCTTTTCTTCTTACTACCTTCTTTCCTCCTTGTTCTGTATTTTTCTTCTACCCTTACTTATACGGTTGTTGAAAGCTTGCTAGTCTTGAGGGAGAAAGTAGATCTGGTGCCTACACAGACTAACAGGAAACAGATTGTTCAAAGCAGCTAGATCAACTGTGCAATAGGCCTGAGCAAAGAGTTTTGATGCATCGAGGGACAGATTTCCGTGGAAGTCTCCTGAGCATTGTTGGACTTTGGCTTTGGTGTTGGGCAAGGATAGCTGCCAGGAAAGAACACCTTTTTTTTTTTTTTTGTTTTTGTTTTTCTTAATTTTTGACTTGTTTGAGGTCTTAGAAGATAACTGAGAGGGGAGAGGAGAGTGAGGGTGTCATAGGAAGAGGAAAGTCCCATGCTTAAAGTGTGAAAAGGTAGAAAAGAGATGGTTGGAAGGTTCAGAAAATGCCGTGGAAGCCCAGCCAGTAGAAGCCAGGTTGAGCACTATGGAGCGTGCAGTTCTGTGGCCTGAGGAGCCACCAAAGGCACACGACCCATTTTTATGAGTAATAGTATGGTCCCACCTGTTCTCAGCAAAAATGGAGTTATGCAGCCTCAAGTATGACTTTTCTGAGTTATTTCCAGCTGCTTGATTCCAGGGAAGTGTGTGGCTTCCATCAGCTTAGACACAGGACTCCAGGGGAGTCAAGTTATGTGGTTCTGACAGTGTTGTCAAGGTCTCTCCTTCCTCACTAGGCTCTCTGTCTAGAAGCCCTTGAGTAGTAACGAGTGCATACGACAGGAATGTCATAATTGCTGGGGCTTTTTTATTATCATCTCTACAATGATCATAGAAACTAATGCTTTTTATTTTGTTTTGAAGGGAAAAGGGGTTTTCTGTAAGGGTATAAAAATAAAAGCTTATCAAGGATGAATGGTTGGAAAAAATTACTCTTTTAAAGTCAGGCTTTCTTTTTTCTCTTTGTTTCTTTCCCTTTCTTCCTTTCTTCCTTCCTTTCTCTTCTTCCCTTTCTCCCCATTCCCTACCTCCTTCTTTTCCTTTCTTCCTTTCTAGAACACACTATGTAGCTCCAACTGATCTTAAAGTCAGGATGATTCTCCTGTTTCAACTTCCTTAAAATAGAGATTACAGACATGAGCAACCATGTCTGCTTTACAGCAGGATTTTTTTCTATTTTTAGTACAATTGACCAAATAGATGTTTTTGCTTGTTTTAAGGGTCTATCTTACACTATAGCATGCTCAACAGCTTCCCTGGTCTCCATCCATCAGATGCCAGTAGAAAAAAAAACTGTCTCTAGATTTTGCAGAATAGAGGCAAAATCACCCCCCCCCCCCATTGAGAATCACTATTATGTTAGGGGTGAAGAGACATAGAGGATCACAGATGAGGTTCAAGCAAGATGTGCTCAGAAACTCAGCAAAATCACCCTGTTTAGTACCACCCCTCCCCCAGAGTGAGTACGTGTGCGTGTGCATGTGCCTGCGTGCGTGCGTGCGTGCGTGCGTGCGTGCGTGCGTGCGTGCGTGTGTGTGTGTGTGTGTGTGTGTGTGTGTGATTAGTGGTATGGGGTGGCATTTGGTAAGTGAATCCCAGTATCCCAGTGTAGCATCCAGAAGAATCACTTCTCTGCACTCCCAGCCCCCTGCTAATTATGAGACTGCCCCTTTCTTTCTTTCATCTTCAAATGCCTCTAATGTGTGATCGTGGCACACATCCGACTTTTTTTTTTTTTCCAATTACACGATCAGATGGACTTTTTTCAATTTGGCTTTCAGAGCCAGTTGCTCCTCTGAGACAGCTTTGCTAAAAGCATTTAATGATCCTTGAGGTATCCAAGCCTTAGAGGTGCACATCTGAGGCACTGGGAGGAATGGGGGAGCTGTCTGGGGCTCTGTCCATCTTCCAGGGGCTGGTCAGAGCTTCTATTCTTCTCTTCAGAGTGCATCCTGCAGACTTGATTTAGCTTTGTGTTTCACAGGAGACCAGCTGCTGGGATTTCAGATGTTCCCAGGCAGTGTGTGAGTGGCTTCTCAACACTTAGGTCTCATGTATTAAAGACCAGATGCCTAGGAATCTCCTTAAGGAAGATGGCTTGACTTCAAGCCCCCTGAGAACAAGGATTATCTTCTAGTACTCTTTGATTTCTCCGTGCTCCATCTTCTCTGATGTTTTAAGGGTGCTGAGAACCCCCTTGCTGGACATCTTCCAGAACATACAGAGCCTTGGCCTTGCCACATGTGGTAGCAATGCGGGTGTCATCACTGAGAGCCTACATTACGGCTGTGAATCCATATGTTACCTAGTACCTTCAGCTGGGAGAATGTGTGCTATTTTTAGCAGTGTCTTGCCACCCCTCCCCAACACAGTTCTTTAACAAGGTCTTGTCATTATCAGTTATTTAATATTTCTAGAATTAGAAACTGTTTTACTGGGAGCTCCAGCTTGAAGTTGGGCTCTCTGAGCCTCCTCACACTGGAGCTATTGATAGAGACAAGCAAGGACTTGTTCTATTCTTTCTCTGTTAATTCGAAGTTGGGCTCAGCATTTAGCCAGCTTCAACAATTCGCTGTCTTTTGGTTGAAATTTTATTTGTTTATCAGAATTCAAGGACCACCTTCAAGCCAGGGGAATGGAAGCTAGCTGCCCTATTTATCCATGTTTGGTACTTAGTGGTTTTGCATCCAATAGTGTCAAAACAGTTTTCTGAGCTGCTAAGTTGTAAACAGGGGTGCACGATGGTCCCTTCCAAAGACAACCTTCCTGATCCTACCCGGTAATGCAACAGTGGGTTCTGGGCATGCTTAAGAGGGGATGAAAGGAAAAGCAAAGAATATAGGACAAGAGATGCTGTTCAGGATTGCTTCAGAAATGCCCCTCTGTCACCTGAGGACTCCCAGTTGTCATACAAGCATTCTATGCTTCATAGCTATGTCCTCACCATGCTCACAGACCACATGAACAGGACAGAGTGGGGGACAATTCTCGTATGCCATGGGGGCCTCTCTGGAAGGTGTTCTTTTAGAACACCTTTGACTACTGCATATCATCTCTGCCTTGTAGGAGGACTGTCAGTGTTACCATTTTACAGAGGAGAAAACCAAGACTCTAATACTGACTTGTCTAAGGTTATCTTTATCTACAGAGCTATATTTGAACTGAAAACTTCCCATTCTAAGCTCAGTGAGTCAGAAGAACTTTCTAAGTTCCCACCTGTGCTTAGCCAAAGAGACCCTTCCAGTGACACCTGAGTGTCCTGGCAATATTGTTGGTCCCAGTGCCATGTCTAGCGACAACATCTGCCCCTTCCTTTCCATACTTCCTTCCATGGTTCTGCTTGTAGCATGACGGTTCCTTAGGCATGTTGGAAGGAGGTCCCTGGATACCTTCAAGGACGGGCTGGACACAAGCATCAGGGTTTCTTCATTAGCTAGTTTCCTTGTCCTGTGGTTGGCTGCTATTCTCAAACATCTTCACGGGGCTTGCTGTCAAGCAATAAATCAGCCTCTTGTAGGGTGTAATTAATAGGTGGACCTGTGTAAGTTCCCCTTTTCTAAGGAACCCGAGTAAGTGGGTCATCAAATGCACACAACTAAAAAGTGAGGAGACACCTCTGTAGATGCAAATACACTTCTGGATATTTTGAAGGGTGTGCTTCTTTTTGTCCCCTTCATGGAACTGGCCCTGAGATGAGTGTGTGTTTGAGGTATTTGTGAGACAGATGGGATTTTAAGCTCTATGTGTACTGATTGGTACAGGTGACCCTTGATGAATAGGTGAGGCATCGAGGGAAAAGAATTCCAAGGGCTTCAAACTCAGAAGATTTGAATTAAAGTTCCAGCCTGGCCTCATAGAAGCTGTGAAGCTTCAGTTAAACACAACTTTCTCTGGTCCTCAGTTTCTACTCGTGCAAAGGAAAATTCAGTTGTTGGAGAGGGTGACAGACAATGTCTGTGGGAATGCTTTGACCATCGTAGCTTGGGATAAACATATGAGTATATGAGTAGTTACTAGTGTCCTTATCTATATTGGCTGTGTGGAATGAATGGACAGCTTTTTCATTATGATGTTCATGATAATAAGTTTCATTAATTTGAAATGGCTCCAAATATTGTTAAACTATGTCTCCCATCAAAGCTGAAGGAAAATCCTCCTCAAATATTAGAAGGCCAGGGAAAGTATGAATTCCATTTGTCTTAGTTAGGGTTCTGTTTCTGTAAGGAGACACCATGACCATGGCAACTCTTATAAAAGAAAATATTTAATTAGGGCTGGTTTAAAGTTTCAGAGGTTTAGTCCATTATCATCATGGCTGGAATCTTGGTAGCCTGCAGGCAGACATGGTGCAGAAGAAGAAGCTGAGAGTTCTACATCTTGATTCTCAGGCAGCAGCAGGAGACTGTGTACCACACTGGACATTGCTTGAGCATAGAAGACCTCAAAGCCCACCTCCGCAGTGCTGAGCTTCCTCCAACAAGGCCACGCCTGCTCAGTGTGACTCTTTGGTACCCTGGGTATGTGTGGAGGCTAGAGGTTGCTGTCAGCTGTTTTCTTGTAATCTTTACATCTTGCTTTTTGAGGTGGGATTTTCCCCAAACCTGCAAGTCATTGACTGGGCAACATGACCTGGCCAGTGAGCTCATGATTCTGCTTTCTCAGCCCTGGGATTGCAGGTGTGTACCACCTCACCAAACCCAGCTGTTTACATGGGGGCTCAGGATCCAAACTCAGGTCCTCATGCTGTTTGCACAGCAATCTTTTCTTACTGAGCCATCTCCCCCGCCTTGGGGCTTGCTTGCTTTTTTTTTAAGTAAATCAAATTATTCTCCCATTTCTACTCTTCAGGAAAGTGAGTATTGCAAAAGGTAAAAAGTATAAATTAATATATTTCAAGCTCCAAGTCCCCTCCTTGATATTAAAAAAAAAGCTAATACTTAATTTCACCTCACCCAAACTTTTCTATCAAAACTTTTCCTTTGTCACCATTTCAGTAATTTGTACCTCTGCTCTGTTCTGCCTGATCAAACTAACCTGGATAATTCGAGAGCTGTTAAGGGAGCACACCATTTCCTTAGGGAGCCATTTATCCCCATCATTGGTGATAATAGAAAGTCCCTTCCTGGTCCTGATGCTAATGGCTTCTCAGTGCAGACTGGCTTCATTTTCTCCAATCGTTCGTTATTCACAAGCTGTCACATGCACCCCTCTAGAAAGCCCAGCTGCTATAGGCTTCCTAGACTTCTTTTGTGGCTTGTTTTTATGATGGCCAGCAATGTGGATAAGGTACTAGAAGTGAACAGGTGGGTGCTGGGTAATCACCTTCACTGGTGATTAGACAAGGAATACATGAAGCATGTGTGTACTTCTTTCATGTTCGGAATTAAGAACGAGTTTATAAAGAAGCAGTAGGAAGTGGTGCTGGCTTTCATTACTTTAGGTTTCAAGTCAAAGTTTGAAAAAAGAGATCACTCCTAGATCAGTAGGGGATTTTTTTCCAGTTCCTTGAATGCTTCGAAGTGAATTTTTTATACTTCACATACTTGCTGCCCCTTAAATAGACTCTGACTCCACTTTGTTTCTGCCATTTTGGTTTAAAAATTCTAGAATCTCCTACAAGTTCTATTTTCTCATTTTACATGCATAGTTCTTCATTCCTCCACACCAGGTTTGATAGTTATTAATTGTGTTGCTTTTCAGTCTCCATCCAAGGAGGTGAGAGTGTGATCTCCATGGACTGACTTATCAGAGAGAGAGGGAGAAAAAGAGAGAGAGTTGAAGAGAGAGAGTGGGGAGAGAGTGGGAGAGAGAGGAAGAGGGAGGGAGATACACACACACACACACACAAACAGAGAGAGACAGAGAGAGAGAGAGAGAGAGAGAGAGAGAGAGAGAGAGAGAGAGAATGAGAGAGAATCCTATCTCTGGTCACCATGGGCCAGGTTTTCTTGCTTTTCTCGGTTCATTGTTTAGTTTAGTTTTCAGAAAGCTACATTCTGTTCCTGTCATTTTCTACTCAAAATCACTATGGACTTCCAGTTTCTAGTACATAGAGTCTAGAGTTGCCATTGTGAGATTTAAAGTCATTTATAACTTGGCTCAGCCTACTCACCCTTCCCTGAATCTTTGCCGATCTTCTCCTCTGTCACCCAACCATATTGATTCAGTCATTCCCTAAAATAGCTTTTTTTGTATGTTCTTACATGCATAGTCTAAAAATTATTCTTTGACAATTCCAAACATATATAAATCTATTTAGTAATTTTTGTCCCCATTATTCCCTTCATTATTATTATTCCTCTCCTACTGAAGCCCTCTCTTCATTCTATCAAGTCCCTCCATAGTTTCTGCATGCCATTTTTGGTTTTCTGTCTTAAGATTCTGTTTCCTTACATCCTAATATGTACTTTTAAATGCCTGTCTTAATAAGTCATTTTAGTAATCAATACAAAGTTATTATATTTCCTCATCAGATGATTAGATATTAAAGGATAATGTTATGCCATATATATCTTTACACTTTCTGTTACACATCAGCCTTGCAAATAATATGCTTCTAAAAGAGTGTATAAATAGGGATAACATCAGCATATTGTTTAAACATTTCAGTTACATCATATTCTGGAACTCTAACTGGTGTTTTCAGAGCATAATGCAATTGAGAATTCTAAAACTTTTTATTTTTGGCCTCACTGAGGTTCTAGTTCTGTTGCTTAGTCTTCTGGTTTTCAAGTCCACAGACCTCTATCCTTTCATGGTCACATAAATATATCGTGTAGCTTTGAAAAAAATATAGCCAAGGCTGTTAGCATTTAAATATATATGGCAATTAAATTCTTTATCCTGTACTCTGCCAAACTGTCTCCACTGTTCAAACACAGCACATAAATAAAGACAACTCTGTTCAAATCATGGTGAAACCATGTGATGGGCCACTGTAGCCAAAGCTTTTATTAGATCAGAGCAACAGGCTCTTAGAAACCTTGTCGTTATAGATTTTTTTTTCCAATAGACATTCTCATATTTTAGACACTGACCTTCTCATGTTTTAGAAGGAGCATGCTCTCATGTTCAAGTTTCAACGGTTGCTAGCACATGCATTACATACATGTATTAGATGTGAGATAGTATTTGTATTTGTGGGTTGGTTTTCCCCTAAACTTTCAAGATCTTTAGAGGTAGAAAGAAAAGCCAAGCCTCCTTTCTGCTTAAAAGAAACATTCAAGGAAAGCAGGTCAGAGGTTTGGTTTGGACAAGCACCAGAAGATGACTAGCTGAAACTCACACATTAGCAAATTTGAGTTGAATCAACTGAGGACTGGCATTGGCATGATATTTCCAGTATTCCTTATTCCATTCAGGCCAGAGTAGTGTACCATAAAACATTAAAGCATGACGAAAAGACCATTCAAGAAAAATGAAGAGAACAAAAGAAAACCAGTTTGATTTCTTTACTTCCTATACAAGCTACCATTGTTTTGCTGCCTCCCAACTTGTGATTGCATCTTCTTATTGCTGATAGCTGGGTGGGCTATGACATGCAAACATTATGAAATAACCATGGATAACTTTACAGTAGATTCACAGATCCAGAGAATTTGAGAGGTGATGAGAACCTTGGGCACTTTCTGGTCAAAGTATCTATTTATGTAAATGATAAAACCGAGTCTCAGAGAGAAGAAATGTTTTGCCAAGGATACAGGGAATAGAACAGGGATTCATTCCTGAGACTTGGCGTTTAGTCAATATGGCCATACTGAATCATCACCCTGTCGGTCCTCCTGTAATGCATCTAGATGGATCAGATGGGCTGAGATTAGATTGCAGTTGAATTTATTGTAATTCCCATTTTTTATTCGAACTGAGTTGGCTTTTGCCAATTCATTTGTAAAAGGCGTTGAACAGGAGACGGATTTCTAAATATGGAAGCCATACACAGAGGGCAGTAGGGCAGACATTGAAGTTCACTGGTTTTTGGCTGAGAGTGGGAGGTATTGAGTTTCCTGATTCAGGGTCGTAAGGTGGTAAAGGTGGGTGGTGGTGTGGTTATGGTGGGGCCAGGAGTGGTAGTGGTGGTAAACTTTGCCTCCCTAGTAGAAGGTATCTGTCAAATCTTTGAGAAAAACAGTCAAAACAACCAGAATCTAACTTAAAGGAACACACATTATGAGCTGGAAAATAAAGTAGGTGAGAAAAGAATTGGGCCAGAATGCCAAGAACCTTTAACCAACCAAGGAGAAGGAATATAGGGGATGTATTAAACTCAGTTCTAAAGCGAGAAGACAATTGCAACCAAAAACTCCAGCCAAAGGACACCAAAGAGCAAATTGCGTTTGAGTCACAGCACATTCTGAAGTTTCTTCTTGTTTTGTATTTTCGGTTTATAACAGTTTTAGAAACCTCTTGATGGAAGAAATTTTGTGTTTGCAAAACCCCAATTTTTAATTTATTGGTTTAGTCTGTCTTTCAAATCTTCCTGTCTGGACAAATCAATTGTATACTCAGGAATGTTAATGAGGGTTAAGCTTATCATAGGTTGCAGAGTAGGAAGACCAACCTTAAAAGAGTTCACAGACAAGTGCTTTGAATTCTACCCAAAGGAAGACTCCTGATCTATGGACCTTGCAAAGAAGGACACCGAGATCACTTAGAGCAGTCCTCTGCAGATGGGTGAGTGGGGCAGAGTTACTAAATGAGAGTATTTTTCACTTCAATGAAAGATTGATAGAAAACATATAGATAATGGAGTTAACAGCTAGGAAGTATCAAATTTGAAACAATGACCAGAAAAATCAACTTTCCCAAACCCATAGAGCAGCACTACCCCTCAACCAAGAATTAGTGTCCCAAATATACCATCTGGTTTTACTCTAGAAGAAGAAATAACAATCAGTTAATCTACTATTGATTTTATTTAGAAGCACACATATTTATTTTTAAAAAAAGTAGATTTATTCACTGGTGGCTTGAACATTTGTCCCTGGGCAAAGATCTCAAGATCATTAAGGAAATAGATTATTAAGCTTGGCAGGATGAATCCACAGAGTGAACTGATCATGCTAGATTAACTCTTTTTCAACAAGTTTGATAGACAGGTCAGTAAGGGAAACACCACAGTGCCTAGGTTCCATTTTTTAAAAAATGTCTCTAAAGAGGGCATGTGAAGATGAAGGAGTCTTGCAGGAAAGACTGGCAGGGTTTTATCCGGGAGCTCTGCAGGCTGTGGAGACAGTGCTTACTGATGATACTGTTAAATAGACAATAGCTAATGAATAGCCACACTTAGAGAGGATGAATTAATGGCAGGGTGGAACCAAGCTTTGCCAATGATGCTCTTCGTGGTGGTTTAGTATTTTGTATTAGAAAACATATTAGAACAAGGCTGTGCATCGCAATTTGGGAGGGTTGCTTAATAATAGAGCTAGAGGAATCAGTATCTGAGATCTCCTAAATCTGAGACCATGAGGGCATTTTGAAAGAAATGAAACAGGGAAATACTTAAAGTGCATGCAAAGGAAATAGTAAAAAATAGAGGATTTCTAAGGTGGAGGGCGGGGCTAGTGCAAAGCAGCTCCCAATAATTAGTACATAGTTAAGGGAACTGAGCCATGGGTACACAGGTGGCTGATTAAACACCATCTCTGAAGGCTTCTGGGTGAGATTAATATCTGATTCAGTAGCCTGAATAAAGTACAGTTTCCTCCCTAGTGTGACCGAGCCTCATCCAGTTCCACTGATGGCTTCAACAAAATAAAATGCAAAGTAGGAAAGGATTTTGTTTTGTTTTTCCTCTGTCTGCTAGATAGTCTTTGAGATGAGAGGCCATTGTGCTTTCACCTCTAGACTCATATGCATTTACACTGATGGTGCCTCTGGTATTCTGATTTAGATTTCCATCAATGATTCTTGATCTAGGACTTCAGACTAGGAGTGTAGCTATGCATTTGGCTTTTTGAGTCTGAGCTTTCCAGTCTCCCATACTTATGTGAACCCATTCTTTCAACCAGTGTATGTCATTGTCTCTACATTCACACATTCACAGGTACAAGCACACACACAAAGACATACACAGATACACATTGCTATGTTTTTTTGCAGAACCCTCAAAAAATACTTCCATTTTGCCTCAAAAATAAGAAGAAATAGAAGCAGTGGGGGGCTTTTCTAAAGTTGTTGTAAGTCATAAGAGTACCAAAATATTAAGAGTAAACTTATATCCCAAACAAACAACATACTTGTGGTTTGACAGAAAGTGGTCCCAAGAGACTAATAGATTGAAGGATTCACTTCCAGGTGGTGGCACCTTTAATAATAATAATAATAATAATAATAATAATAATAATAATAATAATAATAACTTGATCATGAGTCCATTAGCTCACTGATAAGTTGATAGTTGAATGAAGTTTCAGTAGTTGAGGTCTTCTTAGAGTTCACTAGAAACATGCCTTTGAAGGATATGTCTCATCCCTGGACTTCCCTCCCTCTCTCCACTTTTTTTTTCTATGTACCTTGGTATGACTGTCTTTTTTCTGCCATTTGTTTTCCACTATGATGTTTTGTTTCACTGCAGGCCCAGCACTGCAGCCAATGAATGTAGACTGAAACAAGGGAGCAAGACAAACCACTTCTCTTGTTAGCTTTCCTCAGGTATCTTGTCACAGGGATGGAAAGCTGATCACCACTGTGATATCTTAAGAATTACTCTTATTCGGTCCCAAGGGGCATGCCCACTTTGGGTAATCATAACAGAAGGCAAAAAGGATCAAGGAGAAGAAAGTCCAGAAGGAAAACACCATGGGGGCAGATATGTTGAAAGCAGTGTAATGAAAAATGATCCAAAGAGCCCTCGGGAGGTAGTTCAGTCAAGAAAGAGCTTACCCTGGCATTAAGGAATATAGACCTGGATTCAGTCCTCAGAACCCAAGGGCTGCTATGGCAGTGCTCTGTTCTATTCTTGGTGATGATAAAGAGACAGGTGGGCTGACTGACTAGTCACCAAGTCATCTTAGTCTATTGGTTACTTCTAAGCCTATCTTAGAAAGGAAGAAAGAAAGACAAAAAGAAAGAAACAGAGACAGAGAGAGAAGGAAAGAAAGAGAGGAAGAAGGAAAGAATGATCAGTACATGATGAGTGGTACTTGAAGAAGATGTTGTCCTCTGATTTCCACACTCACATGTATCCCCACACAGGGACAATATACATGTATACACCCTCAGAGAAAAAATAATCAAAAGAGCCGAGAGTGCTGCCCTGGAAGAGGCTGTAGAAAGAGACAGAGCAGGTATCTTTAAGTGCTGAAGTTGTCTGGAAGAGCAGAGGGACCTCCTTCACCCAACTCCACATACCAGTGACTCAGTGCTTGTGGACAGCCATTGAGCTCACCTAAGCTCTGCCTACATGTGGAATGGGAAGAGGCTGGGGTGCAAGTTTTCTTCCCTGAGTCCTTATGGTTTGACATTTTCCTATGTAATATCCAATTTAACATCAGTTAAAGTAATGGTGTTTGAGTCAGTGAGATTGCTTTGTGTAGGGGACAGCATTAGATAGTATGGCCTGATGGATTCCTTACTCTATTTAATAAAAGAAGCTCTCCAGAGATGTGTTCACAGGCAAGCTTAGCTTAGCTCATGTTTTTAAGTAGGTGGCCCAGGAACCTTTCTCCACTGATCCTTTTTAGTTACATTAGGCTCCTTTAGCTATTTTAGTTTAAATACCTGTTATCTTTTTGAAGTAGTGTCATGCATTAAAACTATAATATATATTTTTCATTCACTCATTAAACAAGTGTTTCTTAATAATTCCAAATTAATTGCTGTTTTGAACCAGTAAATCCCATATACCAAGAAAATAACATCTTATTAAAAGTAATTTTCCATTTGGTATTGGAAAACCAATTGGTGTGTTGTTCCCTGGGGAAGACTATTTCTCTCACTCTCCACTTTCCTCAGTTGCCTGTAGTTCTTTGTGGAGTCCTCCTCCCCCACCCCATCCATGTTAGCATGGCTATTGTTGTCCTTGTTCAGCTCATGTTTAGGCAGCCATGTGGTGAGACTTTGAGGGTGTAGCTTCTGACATTCCTAAGAGACACAATCTCACAGAAAACTCCTGATTCCTTTGCCTCTTAAAATCTTTCTGTCTTCCCTTCCACAATAATCCCTGAAAGTATACATGCAAGTAACTTTATACAGAATAAACAGGTTATATTTAGAAGTACATACACATATATACATATATACATACATGCATACATACATACATGCATGCATGTATCACACACACATATATTTAACAACAATCAATGAAGAAAAGAAGTCACACATAAGAAAAAGATTAAGGAAGGGTACATGTGATGGCTTGGAGGAAGAAAATGGAAGGAGAAAATCATGTAATTATAATAATATCTCAACAAGAAAAATAGAGAGATGTGGTGGTACACACACTTTAATCCCAGCACTTAGGAGGCAGAAGAAGACAAATCTCTGTGTGTTTGAATTAGCCTTATCTACCTAGCTAGTTCCAGGACAACCATGGCAATGTAGATAGATCCTGTTTTAAAAAAATAAACGAAAAATTAAATAATTAAAAAAAAAGCTTAGCTTCTGGTCTGGGCCCCAGCACTGAGCAGATCCCAGGTGGCAGCTCTGCCCCCAACCTCACAAAACCCAGAGGAAGCAGGCCTCCCAGGAGCTTTAACCCGGGCAGTATCTTCAGTAAGGAGACAGCAACACCCACCCCAAATAGGGAGTAAATGGTACCCACTAGGACCCAGGAAGTCATTCCTGGCCCAGAACACTGGTTCCTCCCTGTCTGTGCCTAAGCACTGAGCAGATCTTGGGCCCCAGCTCTAACCCTAGTAGTAATACCCACACCACACAGTTCTAATACAACCAAGATAATAGGAAAGACAGGCTCCAGTCAGAGACAGGGCAGGTAGCACTAAGGAGATCCAGATGGTGAAAGGCAAGTGCAAGAACATAAGCATCAGCAACCCAGGGTACTTGGCATCATTAGAACCTAGTTCTCCCACACTAGAAAGTCCTGAATTCCCCATAGCACCAAGAAAGCAAGATTCAGATTTAAAATCACTTCTAATGATGATGGTAGAGGACTTTAAGAAGGACATAAATAACACTCTCAAAGAATTTGAGGAGAACACAGGTAAACAGGTAGCAGCCCTTGAAGAGGAAACAAAAATCCCTTAAAGAATTACAAGAGAACACAACCAACCTGGTGAAGGAATTGAACAAAACCATCCAGGACATAAAAATGGAAGTAGAAATAATCAAGAAATCACAAAGGGAGACTACCCTCAAGATAAAAAAACCTAGGAAAGAAATCAGGAGTCATAGACACAAGCATCACCAACAGAATACAAGAGACAGAAAAGAGAATCTCAGGTGCAGAAGGTGGCATAGAAAATATTAACACAACTGTCAAAGAAAATGCAAAATGCAAAAAGTTATTAACACAAAATATCCAGGAAATCCAGGACACAATGAGGAGACCAAACCTAAAGATAATAGGTATAGATGAGAGTGAAGATTCCCAACTTAAAGAGCCAATAAATATCTTCAACAAAATTATAAAAGAAAACTTTCCTAACCTAAAGAACAAGATGCTCATAAACAAACAAGAAGCCTATAGAATGCTAACTAGACTCAACCAGAAAAGAAATACCTCCCGTCACATAATAATCAAAACACAAAGTGCTCAAAACAAAGAAAGAATATTAAATGCAGTAAGGGAAAAAGGCCA
The DNA here is from genome assembly GCF_011762505.2 of Arvicanthis niloticus. NCBI lineage: Eukaryota > Metazoa > Chordata > Mammalia > Rodentia > Muridae > Arvicanthis > Arvicanthis niloticus. The sequence continues at coordinate 90,157,921 of NC_047662.1, forward strand.
AGTAAAATATAAAGGCAGACCTATCAGAATTACACCAGATTTCTCACTAGATACTATAAAAGCTAGAAGATGCTGGACAGATGTCATACAGACACTAAGAGAACACAAATGGCAGCCCAGGCTATTATATCCAGCAAAACTCTCAATTACCATAGATGGAAAACTAAGATATTCCATGACAAAACCAAATTTACACAATATCTTTCAACAAACCCAGCATTAAAAAGGATAATAGCGGGAAAGCTCTAATACAAGGAGAGAAATTATACCCTAGAAAGAGCAAGAAAGTAATCCTCTTCTTACAAATCCAAAAGAAGATAGCCACACAAAGATAATTCCACCTCTAATAACAAAAATGACAGGAAGCAACAATCACTGCTCCTTAATATCTCTTAACATCAATGGACTTAATTCCCAAATTAAAAGACATAGGCTAAGAGACTGGCTATGTAGTAAACAGGACCCAGCATTTTGCTGCATACAGGAAACCCACCTCAGTGACAAAGACAGAGTCTACTTTAGAGCAAAAGGCTGGAAAACATTTTTTCACGCAAATGGTCCTAAGAAACAAACCGAACTAGCCACTCTAAAATCTCCAGCCCAAGAACACAAAGGGAGGGACTCATGGCTCCACCTGTATAGGTAGTTGAGGATGGCCTTGCCAGGTATCAGTGGAAGTGGATGGTCTTGGTGCCTGCAAGTTTGGATTCCCTAGTGTTGGGGAATTTGAGAGTAGGGAGTCGGGAATGGGAGGATGGTGAGAGCCCTCTCTCATAGTAATAGGAGGGGGGAGATGGGGTAAGGGGCATGGGGGAGGATGGGAGAGGAGATAACATTGAAAGGTAAATAAATAAAATATCCAATTAAAAGAACAGATAATGGGTCTGGCAATTGTAGTTGAGCAGTTGAGACTTTTTGTCAACAATTTATTACAGGGATTTTGTATCATCCTCAAGGACAAGGTATTGTGAAAGAGGCCCATGGAACTTTAAAAAGATTGGTGAGACATACTGTTGCTGAGACAAAGAATGATGCCAACATGTGAGCCCTGACTAAGGCAACTGGGGAGCTGTATTAGACATATGTTCCTGACGCACCTTTGCTTGACTATATCCCATATGGGACAAGCTGCCTTGCCTCAAGTTTTTAGACCTGGTGGGATAGAGAATCAAAAAGAGAAACTTAGTTGAAAGCATTAGGTATACATTTTTTTTTATCCCTGAATACTTTCCCTTTATTCTTTTCTCCTTCCTTCCTTCCTTCCTTCCTTCCTTCCTTCCTCCCTCCCTCCCTCCCTCCCTCCCTCCCTCCCTCCCTTCCTTCCTTCCTTCCTTCCTTCCTTCCTTCCTTCCTTCCTTCCTGTGTATGTTTCTATATGCTTGATATGGGATGTATATTCACGTAAGTACACATGTATGTAGAGGCAGAGGCCAATCTTGAGTGTTACTCCTCATGAACCATCCACTTTATCCTTGGAGACAGAGTTCCTCATCCATCTAGAACTCAATATGGTAGCTAGGCTTGGTGAGAAATCCCCAAGGATCTGCTTGTTTCCATTTATAAGCACATGCTATCATTCTAGGCTTTACTTTTTTTTAAGTGTGTTTTTTTTTGAAATTGCATTCTAATCACATAATTTCCCCTTTTCTTATCCCCATATTACTCACCTCTTTGCTCTTTTCCAAATCCATGGCCACTTTTCCTTTACTTGTTGTTGTTGTCATTGTTGTTATTGTGTGTGTGTGTGCTTGTATGTGTATGTGAATGTGCATGTGTGTTCCTAAACACATAAATACAGTCTCTCATTCCATTTACTGTTACTTGTATGTACGTTTTCAGGGCTGACCATTTGTTATTAGACAACTGATTGATGTGGACTTCTCTGAGGACAATTATTTCTCCTGCTACCAGCATTTTTTTAGTTCATTGTCCAGGGTTGAAGATTCCTTGAATTTTCCCCCTCCCATGTTGGCACATCTATTGATGTCATTTTTATTCAACTCATGTTTAGCTAGTCATGTTGGTGAGGCTTTTTGGGTACAGCTTCTGACATGTCTAAGAGACACCAACTCATAGTAAACTCCCTGCAGCCCTGGCTCTTGGGATCTTTCCAGCCCCTTTTCCAAAGTGACCCATGAGCCTTAGGTGCAGGAGTGTTTTGTTTCCTTTGGGACTGGGTTCCATAGCTTTGCATTTTGATCAGTTGTGGTTTTCTGTAGTTGTCTCATCTGTTGTAAAGAGAAGTTTCTTTGGCAAAGGGAAAAGCTATACTCATCTTTGGGTATAAAGGCAAATATTTAGAGTGCAGTTATGGATTATACTGGTTTATTAAAATTTATTCCTAGATTTTTTTAAAATATGGGTTCTAGGGTACAAACTCAGGTCTGTATGCCTGGTAGGGACTGTTATGGCCTCAACCCTTGAATTCTGTCACTTTTATGAATTCACTTCACCTGTCTTCATAGTAATTATATGAAATGGTTGTAATTTTAATTCCCGTTTTAGCATTTTTAAAATTTACTTTTGTGTGTGTGTGTGTTTGTGTGTGTGTATGTAGTATGTGTGTTTGGTTTGTGTGGTGTGTGCATGTTTGGTTTGTGTGTGTGTGGTATGTGTGTTTTGTTTGTGTGGTGTGTATATGTATTTGTGTGTGCACATGCATACACAGAGCCTAGAAGAGGGGATTGGTTTTACTAGAGCTGGAGTGGAGAGATTGTGAGCAACCCTATGTAGGTGCTTGGAGCTAGACTTGAGTCCTCTGCAAGAGAAGTGCATTCTCTTAACTGCTAAGCCATGTCTCTGGCCCCCTTTATTTTCATTTTAGGTGGGGAAAACTAAGGCACAGAGAAGATGTTTGGCAATTTGTTCTGAGGCATTAATAAGCAAAGTCTAAGATTCTGGCTCCAGAGCTAGAAGTCTCTTTGTTACTATGAATGCTGTTGAATGACTTGCAGATTTGACAGCATTCTAGTTAAAAGTGGAAGTAAACTCTAGGGATTTCTGCCCATGGTCCTGTAAGTCATATTTTAGAGCACACTAATAAGAGGAGTCCACCATGGAGGCTGGAGTGGTGGCTTGCTCACTGATTAAGAGCACTTGTAGTTCTTGTAACGTTCCTACCACCCATACTGAACAGCCGATAACTGCCTGTAACTTCAGTTGTAGGGTGTCTGATGCTCTTGTCTGACCAAATGGGCACCTGTACACACATGCTCATAAGTGTGCACACATATACACACAAGCTCATAATAAATCTTTAAAACATCCCCTTCCATTTTTACAAACCCATACCTTTTCTGGGCTGTGTGAGACAAATGGCTTCACTCTCCTCAATTCACACTTTCATGGAGACAGGCAAGCAGGTTGAACAGCCTCATGACCTACTAATTAGATGTTATTTCATCCTAAGTCATCCCAAAAGGATATTGCTGTGCAGCCTGCAACATGAGCTTTTCATTACTTTGATTTTAGCGTTGTCACCGAATAGAACCGAGCTGACATGTATCTAGGTTGTGAGATTTGACTTCAGAGACACCAGTTCAGAGCCCAGTTTTGTTTCTTACAAGGCAAGTGAATTGGGGCAAATGACTGTACTGTTGGTTGCTCCCTCTTTCTGGGTGGAGATTCCTGATAACATCCTTTGCAGAGTGTTGATGAAGATTAAGACAGACATTAGGGAACTAGAGATGGAGCTTACTGATGCAATACTTGCCTATCATGAATAAGGCTCTTGGTTCAATCCCAGTGCCGTTGACAGACAGACAGACAGACAGGCAGGCAGGCAGGCAGGCAGGCAGGCACACAAAGATATTATGTATCTCCTGTAAACATCTGACACAGGGATAGTCTGGAACTTTTGTCACATGAAAATACTATGCGGATTAGTAAAATTTTTTGATACAGCTAGTTAGAGAAAAGTTATTTCTTGTGACTTGAGTTTCTGCTCAAAGATAAGGAAGAATTGTTGGGGGCCGACTTTTAGCAGAAAGCGGCTATCAGCTTTGCAGCCATCTTGAGCCATAAACCCTGACATGAGATTTAAATTACAATAGCCTACAACAGCTGAGAACACTCTGATAATCTTGGTTTAGATACCTTGAGATTAAAGGTGTGTGAAATTATAGAGATCAGAGTTAGAGACAAGACCTAAGGGCATGATTAAAGGTGTAACTTAGAGGCGTGGCTTAGAAGTGAGACATATAAAAGGCAGAGACAGAACAGATCAGAATTGAGACGATAGAAGACATTAGTCAGACTATAGAAGACAGAACCAGAGATCAGAGAATATATAGACTGAGATCAGAGACTATAGAGGGATCATCAGAGATGAATCTCAGACATTAGGTAAAATCTGGCCTCACCCTCGCTCTTGCTGAACCCCCGACCTGCAGACCGGAGCGGCAGCTTGGGCAGGGATACAGTGGCCGCCCAAACGTGGGTCGGCCCAGGCCTCAACATTTTGCTCAGGCCGAGACATTTTTTGGCCACCCCAACGTGGGACTAGTGCGGTCCCCAACAAAGAATCACACTGAATATAACTCTCAGATAGTTCTTTAGGGTTATGCACACTCCTTGTTCTTTCAGTGGGGTGCTGCATTCCAATGTAGTGTGTAACTAGGCATTGCTCATGTTGTGCAAAGGCATCCATTATATCTTGAATCTTCTTTTTATTAGTATTAATGCTGGCTCATGTTTTAGCTACTATGCAAACTGCATTTTTCATGGGGTGACCATTAATCTTATATACCGAGTATCTATTATGTTCTTGACTCAGAGAAATGAGACAGAGATTATCATCTAGGCAGAGAACTTTAGATCCCAACAGAAATATGGAGAATAGAAAGGGTGTGGCAGCCTTCAATTTAACCCGACATACCAGCGCTGAAGAGAAGACTCAAAGAAAGGAATGGTTTTTCATAGGTGAATTTACCTACAACTGTTCACTTCTTCAGACCAAGATATTTTACTTTCTCCTTTGGGATGCTGGGCTTATGACTAATTCTTTTCATATCTCAACCTTTTAGGATAGATGAAAATATTTTGATTAGATATTCTGATAATTTTTCCTTTAGGAAAAAATATATTCATATTCTTAAAGTCACACACATATATATTTATATTTTTAAAGATATTGTGAAATAGAAAGAAAACAAAGGGGAAAATAAAAAATTATTTGACACCTACTAGGTTATTGTAAATATATAAACTCACAAAAGTTATAGATGCATCTATCTATCTATGAGATATCTATCTATATCTATATCTACATCTACATCTATCTATATCTATATCATATATCTATCTATATCTATATCTATATCTATATCTATATCTATATCTATATCTATATCTATATCTATATCTATATCTATATCTATATCTATATCTATATCTGAGATAGGATCTCACTATGTAGCTTTGGCTGGCTCAGAAGTCTTTGTGTAGAGCAGGTCTCCAGAGTGCTTAACATTGTGTACTTCTATGTCTGGCTACACACACACACACACACACACATACACACACACACACACACACACACACACACACACACACAGACACACGCACACAGATGTTTTCTATGAGGCTACTCTAGAATATGACTTACAAGACCATGTGCAGGAACCCCTGGGGTTTACTTCCACTTTTAACTGGAATTATGTCAAATCTGCATGTTAGTGTTAATAGTAACATATACATAAATGATGGGCATCAGACCAAGATCCTAGTGCATGCTGGACAACTGCCCTCCTACCGAGCTGCATTCTTACTCCATTAACACTGGAAAGCACTGTCCTGAAATTTCCCTCTATATTCCTAGATATGGTACATAATAGATGAATATTGAAGATATAATTTATATGCATAGATTTGGTTTGCAGTAGAGGAATGTTACAGATAAGTTTGTATGCTGCTTTAAGAGATGACTGAATGATGTATTAGGAATATTTCCCCTTTGCAGAAAAGGAGAGCAGATTCACATGTCCACTTTGGGAAGGGTATGTTGGTAGTTGTGAACACATTGCCTGTGATACAGTTCTGTTCTGGAGGAAATACGCTATTTTTTAAAGAAAACTTGGCATGAGAAGGTTCGAGACAGCTCTGTTCATGCTGCCTGGGTTGGCATCTTGATTTTGCAATTCCTTAGCTGCCTAACCTTGAGTAATTCAGTCCTCTGCACCCTAGTTTTTTTATTTGTAAATTGGTAGCAATGATATTTACCCCACTTCCAGAGTTATGGTGAGTTAAGTAGATTAGTGTATGACAAAGGTTTTGAAGGGGCTCTAGAATAAGCCAATGCTGGTTAATGCTGGCTGTTATTAATATTCATGTAGTCACAGCAGTTATAGAAAATCGCTCTAATATAAAATAGCCCTACTTTCCGATAGGTTCTTGTCATGAGTTATCAATGAGTTTGGCTTGGGATCTCAGAGGACATATTATTTATCTCTTGAAATTCATTCCAAGTGCTTGCTCTGATGTCTGATACATTATGGGTATTTATCTAGTGTTTAATGAATAAACATTTGGATCAATAGTTGATAGAAGATGGAGAAAGATCTGTAGTTGCCGGTAACAAAAATAAATCCCTCATGTCTATGAAAGGTTATTGATTTGAAACTGGACGCGTGTGTGCCCAAGTACCTACATGCATGTGTGTATGTACATGTATGTATGCCTCCGGGTGCACATGCGCATGCAAGTGTGTGTTAGGTTGACAGCCACAAGGCTGTCAGATTTTTCACATGGGCTCTGCCACTTAGTAGTTGTGCTTCCTCAAACAAATTAGTCACTGAACCTCTGTGATGTGTAGTACTCCATGTCATAGGGCAAGCTTGATAGTTCTCTTTCTTGGAGAGCTAAGAAAACGAAACAGACTTCATTATATGGAATGCTTTCTGTTGCATGGTAACTAGGCTTCTTATAGCCTAGCTTATTCTTGTCAGAGAGAATCTTGGGATCTATTTTCTGAAAGCTGATGAACACAAGGCTCTCAGAGGTGAAGTATAATGCAGAACAGAGAAGTCTGTCGAGCTGGGCCAGTTATGGGATGTTGACCTGGAAAGACAGTTTCTCCACACAGACCTAACAGATGGCTCATCTTCGTTTTCTGTCAGCTTGATCCAAGAAGCCTGAAAGGCTGCGTGGGATCCTCTGTATAAATTCCTCCTTTCACACACACACACAAAACCCATTTTATTTTGTTTTAAATTCTTTAATTCAATCAAAAAAGTTGCCTCTGGTTAGCCTATGAGTCAGAACCATTTTAGGGGGAAGGTATCAAATAACCCTTTCACAGGAGTCTCATATCAGACATCTTGCCTAGCAGATATTCACATTACAATTCATAACAGGAGCAAAATTACAGTTATGAAGTAGTAATGAAAATAATTTTGTGGTTGGGGATCACCATAACATCAGGAACTGTATTAAAGGGTTGCAGCATTAGGAAGGTTGAGAACCCCCCAGCCTAGAACAAGCCATGACATCAAACTGGGACTTTGTTACAAGATACAGGTGGATGTCTGCCTTTGGACTAAGAAGCAAAGACACTAGTTTATCGCAAATATCTGAAACAAGATTGCTCCTTGAGATGTACCAGTGAGGAGTGTGTGGGTTACGGGAAAGCATCTCAGAGGACCAGGTTTTGCATTTGTGTAAGTACACATTGTATCTCAGGCACTGTGCCAGGTGCCGAAGGCGGTGCCAGTGAGGAACAGAATGCAGATGGAGACTGCCTTGAAGAAGCTTCTTCTAAGTAGGCAGACAGAGGTGACTTCTTTGCCTATAGTTTTATGAAAATATGTGTGTTTATAGTAGACAAGCATGAACACTGCCCAGGGAAATCAACTTTGCAAGCAACTAACTCATTAGCAGTGCCAGAGAGCAGGGGTGACTTTCAGTGGTTGTCGAAAGGCAATTTCTCAACTTCGTTAGATGAATGAGATGGATAGATACTCCTGACTGAGAAGAAAGCACTGGCCAAAGTACAGGGAAGGGAATTACCCCTCCAGGGAGAGATGCTAGAAACTTGGTGGGGCAGTGAGAGAGGAGCAAAGACTTGGACTGGTGACTTTCTAGAACATTCAACAATGGTGACTTTAAAGTGATATAAATAGTGAAGACCTTTTAACTATAAGATCTGCAAAGCATGGAATGAGATACTCAAGTTCTAACTCTCCTCCTCCTCTCACATCCAAATCTTGCTCCCAGGGAGAACACAATGGGTGGCGGTCTTTTGGCTTGAATGTTTCCTCATGCCTTCTGTGTGCATAGAAAACATATATGATTACATACTATCCAAATTCATGCAGTTATACCAATGAATTATGCATCAGTATTACTTGTGGGCAACTTTATTTCCCATGTAGAATTGTATTTTAGACATCATTCCATATATTTTGGTTGTATTTTGAATGGCTGAATAGTATTCTATTATAAAGGTAGGTTGACCATTATTGTATTAAGGTAATGATTAAGGCTCTTTTCAACCTATTATACTGGGGATTTTCATTATCTGAAGCAAAGATAGTAAGGATAATGTTGCCCAAAGTGCACATCTTGATTTAAAAAGTCACTTTAAGGCCAGAGGATAGCATGCCATGTTTCCAGGGGTTTGCAAATATTATCTCATGTTATGCTATTTGGTTTTGCCCAAGAGCCTTGAGAGCCCCTCAGTCATTGGGGCTGTGGCAGAGGAGGTAACATTTTGGACTACATCTTGAAGCACAAACAGGTTTTACAGAAAGGAAAGCACTGCTCTCTCCTGAGAAGGGCATTGGCCTGGATTCAACTGCAATGCTGGTCATTTTTTCATTCCAACCAGAATCAACAAACCCTTAAGAATGCCACAGTGTACTCTATAGCAAACAGCAAGGAGAACATGGCTCTGGCCTTTGATTAAGTTACAATGTGGCTCAAGAAACAAGACTCATCAAGAGGTTAGTAAGGTCTATGAAGCAGTGTGTAAGTGTTGCTGAGTTTTTCTCTACACAGAGTACTCTGAGGACCCTAAGGAAAGACCGAGTGAGGCAATCACTCAGTGGGGTCTTGAAGCAGAGGTGAACTGTGGCGTGGACCTTAGTGGAAGAGCTGAATGCCAACACACAGGATACTGAAGAGGAACTTTTCCCTCACAGCCAGTGTGGAGACGTCCCAAGCAGTTGATGGGTCAGCACACTCTCTTCAGTTGTTGGCTAAATAACAGGCAAGACCTGCATTTTCTGTCTGTGTTCTCAGACACCAAAACATTCTACTGTTCTCTTTGTTCATGAGTCACAGATTCCTCCTAGCAAATAAAGAAAATAATGATTGCTTACTGTCATAAAAATGTTTCCAGGCTTCTGTATTGTTGATGTTTCTGCCTCACACTCCTAATTTCAGCCATGTCTTCATTCTTACTGGTGGGGTGGCTGGAGAGCTCTGATTCACACCTGCTTCCCAAAACAAGCATACCCATGTCCTTGACCAGCAGATGTTCAGAAGATAGCCTGAGGTTTATTAAAGGAGCGCTGTCCACACAAGACACAAATGCCCAGATGAATTCTGGACAATTGAAAACCCTGGTGACATAGACTTTCTCTTGGCCTAACTCTACGTCAACACTTCCTCAGTGCCATGTTCCCAAGAGAACCTGATTGCTCCAGGGGCTTTAGAAGAATGGAAGGCTCTGGAAGGTTACAGTATAAGTGAGCAAAAACCTTAAGAGAAAGAAGGCTGCCCTGGGAGATAGCACATCTGATATCTATCCCAGAGCTGCCATTTAATTTGTCTGATAAGCTTGGATGAGTTATTTCACTTGTGAAGAGACTTATTTTGCAAAAGTAAGACGCATTGTTCAAAATGGCAGAATGGCATTCCTGTTCTCAACTGCTTTCAGGAAAGCATGGTTCAGGTGTTCTTGTGATGAACTCTCAAGAGATCCATAAAGGGATACGTGAAGGCAGTCTTGAATGTCTTCAACCTTGTACAAAGTTTGACCTGTTTGTATATTTCTGTCAGTTACCTCTAGTTAACAGAAACTCCAAGACCTTTCAAACTTGAAAATGATCTCACCCATGGATCCTTCTACCTATGAAGTGAGTGACACTTAGGATGCAAATGGGGTTGTGAGGAAAATAATTGACTTAAACCTTTTTAAATTATAACTTTGTTGTTTGAATCTGAGGCCAAATCTATGTTATACAAGATGACTTTTGGCTCAAGAATTCTGGATAATCCAGTCGTATAAATTCCATTCTCCTAATCTTAGAGTGTTCGAGTACCTACAAGGTTGTTTATTGTGTCATTGTTATTAACTTTGGTGAAGACACCCAAGAGTGTTCCTCAGGGTTCTCAAGGCCCATTCTTGGACTTTAAGGTATTGTGTATTTCAGGGGGAAAAGGTGTTCACTGCTCTATGCTATACTTTCTTGTAAAGATGCCTTTTCTGGATTGCTATTTTCTCAGCTATCACTACTTATGTGGCTGCCATAAGTTTGTGCATTTGACCATGTCTGTGTTTTCTGAAGAAGCAAAGGGAAGATATCGATCATGCCATTCAATATCCATATTTCTTCTGTATAATCCAAAAGGACAATTTACAATTTAATTTTAGAAAAAGCATTACTAAGAGATTAACTTGTGCCAGGTGTGATGGCCCACACCTAAAGTCTTAGCCCCTGGGTTGCGGAGGTAGGAGAATTAGAAGTTCAAGGATGGCATTCGCCACCTAGTGAATTCAAAGCCAATATGGGCTATATGAGACCCTCTTTTAAAAAACAACCAATCCAGGCACAGTGCTGCATGTGTTTAATCCCAGAACTTGGGAGGCAGAGGCAGGTATATCTCTATGGGTTCAAGGCCAGCCTGGTCTACATAGCGAGTTCCAGGATAGCCAGAGCTACATAAGTGAGACCCTCCCTTGAAAAATTAGAGAGAGGGGAAGATGGAGAGAGGAAGAGAGAGCAAGACTGAGAGAGGGAAAGAGTGATGAAGAGAGATTAATTTTTATATTCTCTTATTTCAAAAAAGATTTACTCTATTTGCCGTTTGCTTTGCCTTTTAGGAACCTCAGTGTGAAGTCAGAGCTCAAATATAATCAGCATGCGTTTATGAATCATGGCTATTGAGACACACCTGTCTTTTCTTGCATTTATTCAAAATTAATTTTTATCAATGATCTGTTATAAACTAATTATTTCTACTGAAGAAGAAAGTAAGAATTGCTAAGTCTCATGACTATGAACAACCATTGCTGTTTTCCCTGTATTCCTTTAATGCACTGATACACTTTTACTAACACCGTACATGTATCAGACAAAAATTTCTTCCTCTAATGATAAATTGCAAACATTTTCTATATGAGAACTTTTTTTTTTTTACTTTTAGTAAAAAAGAAATTTTAAGAGAATTGATTAGCCTTTTTAGGAATTAAAAGATGAGCAAAGCACAACTCACTAATTTGTTAATTATTTTTTCTGATTGTAAACCTCAATTAGTTCAATCTTTAAAAACTCAGTGTATATTAATTATACAAAATAATGGGTTTTATTGTGATACTTAAGTACATTTACATAATGTGCATTAATCATGTTCACTTCCCCATGCGTCTCTCTCTTCCTCACTCACGTACTGCTCCCATCTTCTTTGAGATTAATTTATGTTCTGTGTATGGATGTTTCACTTACCTGTATGTCTGTACCATGAGCTTGCTTGGTGCTCTCAGAAGCCAGAAGGCAGCACCAGACTTTCTAGATCTATGGATGGTTGTGAACTGCCATGTGGGTCCTGGGAATCAAACTCAGGATGTCTGCAAGAAAACAATTGCTCTTAACTGCTGAGTCCTCACTCTGCCCCTAGGTGGGGACTATAAACAATGAGACCAGAGCCCCTTTGAGTGTATACTGTGCTTGTGTATAGTCACAAGCTATATGTCACTTGATATGTACAATGTTTGGAATACCATATGCACTCAACTGTTATCCACTAGTTTATTAGTTAGGATTCTATTTTCAAATATCCTGTGCTATATGATGCCAAGATTTAATAGTTGTCATATCTTTTTGGGAGGTCTCATGGTAGGACAAAAAAAACAAACAAACAAAAAACAAAAACAAAACAAGACAACCAAACCAAACCAAACCAAACCAAACCAAACCAAACCAAACCAAACCAAACCAATGGGGCCATGGAGATGGTTCAGCAAATAAAAGCAGTTGCCTTCCAAGCCCGATGACCTGAGTTCCTCCTCTAGAATCCAGTGGAATGCCTAATGCCTCATCCATAGTCCCAGAACTCCTATGGCAGGAGCAGAGGCAGAGCAGCCTTGCTTACAAGAACAGCAGCGGACCAAGTGAGACCTCCCCACCAAAACAAGGTGGAAGGAGAGAACTGACCTCTACATGCACACTATGGCACCCACGCCTGTGCACACATAAGCACACAAATCTCAAAAAATGTTGTAACAGTTACCTGTGTCAATCTCAATAGTACATTGTGACATCTTTGTAAGAGTGGAGGATTCTTTTCAATTCTGAGATTGCTTTACCGTCAAAACGAATGCGGGTGCATAGGCAAAGAGGCAACTCAACGTGCTGGAATATGCAGCTCCACAAGTGTGCGGGCTGCCGAGCCTCTTTCATTGTTTTGTTTCACACGACAGGTGATACTACATGACCTTTCCCTATGAGGCTTGCAGGATATTCCACAGGTCTTTGATTTAAGCCTCATCCTTTCCATTCAGGAAATAATCCAAGCAGTGCTCTCACTTAAAGGGAAAGAAAAGAAGAAGCTGCCAGGCAGCTATCAACCCCGGAAGGGCTGGGAATTATTTTCCTTGAGATCAGAGACCCCAGCAGCTGAAAAGAAAACAAATTCAGTTGCAAATCTGGTTTTGAAATGAGGAGTGAAGAGCGTCCAATTTGAAAATAATCACATCCACTGTATCTTCATCTTCCAAATGAGGACTCTCTTACATTTTAGTTAGTCAGTGTGTAATGTTCCTTTTATTTCTGTTCTCTAAGTCTTGACATCACTAAAAATAAATGACTCAATTACACTTGTGCATAAGCAGCTGGAAAAAGACCAAAATGTTCCCAGTTCCAAAACTGTGTAAACAGAGACACCAGAGGAGGGGAAAAAGAAAGAGAAAATGGGAAAAATGAGGAAAGCAAGAGATTTTGAAAATTAAATGACAAGATATAGAAACTCCCAGGAAAGAGGGCATGGTATTTATCCCACATCTTTGCTTCCAGTGGCCCATGGCAGCCCATCAGCCACTGGGTCCATGGAACAGAGCAGGTGGGAAGATGGATAAAGAAGCTTTATAAACACCTTACAGATAGATTTCCCTGGCTAAGACACATCCTATTGCTCATAGTGGGAAAATGTTGGCACTGCCTCTGCTTAGATGTTCCAGGATCTTGGGGGCCTTCATCTAGAACTTGAAAAAGAGTACAAAAAGTGGAAACAGAAATCTGGGTTGGCTCACAAAATCCCTCAATAATACCACAAACCCCTCAATTTCCCCAAATTCATCTTTTGTGGTGGCTTTTAGCTCAGAAGGCACGATTATAAAAATGAAATGTTCCGAATGTCCCCCACACCCAGAACATTCTTTTATTTACTGTCTTTGGTAGAGGAATATATTTTGTCTCCTAAGTGTTCATTTGCCAGGAAAGAAAAGCAATTCTGACCATTGGAAAACCTGACTGTCGTTATCCTTCCTTCTGATCGCCAGGAGATGAGGGGAAGGTGGGAACAGCTGTGCAGCACAGCTGAATGACCCTGGATCTGGCTGCGCGTTAGATGTGCACTTCAAGGGGGGAAAATCATTTGAGATGAAAACACTCACAAGGCTGTAGAAGGGGACTTAGGCTAAGAGAGGAGAATGAGAGCCGAGAGCCAGGGCTCTAGGTGCTTCTTCTGAACAGTGAACAGTCAGAGGGGGCTGAGTCTCTCTCTCTCTCTCTCTCTCTCTCTCTCTCTCTCTCTCTCTCTCTCTCTCTCTCATTCTCTGTCTTCATCATCTCCTGCTCTCCCAGCCCTTCCTTTGCTCTTATTTTATTCAGTAAATGAAGTGCCTGTTGGGGCCAAGGAATCTGTGAAAGGACCTTACAGAGGCAGTGACAAAGAGCTTTCCTCTTTTCCACACAAAGGCAGGCCAAAGGGGAATGGCTTAAATTGCTTCCAGCAGGATTTAGGTTCAGCATGAAGAGAATCTCCGAGGGCAATGAACTGCTGGAATGCATTAGGAAAAGAGACCGTGAGATCGACTCCAGGGATCTCCAAGGACGCCATGGAATGCTAATCCTTCCTTAATGGCTAATATTTTGGTGCAATCAGAGCTAGAAACGTGGATGACCTTCAAGTTCCTTCACTCCTGTGATGCGAACAGACACTGCCCTAGAATGACAGCTGTTGTCCCCAGACCCTGCTTTCTCCAGGTCACCCAAGGTTCCTTAGCTGCTGCCCCCCCCCCAACACTGGGGGGGGGGTATTGATCTGGGGAATGAGGGCGGGGCAATGGGGATAGAAGATTCATTTTTAAAAAGAGGAAGGAAGGACTTACAGAAAGTGAGTCCAAGCCAGGATTCCTAGGACATGCTGACAGTTTGAATGAGGGAAAGGATAATATCCTATTAACTATTCCAAGGGGCAGGGACTATGCCAGAGCTAAAATGCAGGGGCCAAGACTCCAAAGCAGGGGAAAGGAAGGTCAAAAAAGTACATTTGGAAGCCAGACATTTCACTGATGGAGACCTATGTCTTAGCAGATGCGTGCCAAAAGGCGTTGAGGAGGGAGGGGGTGTGGGAATGAGAGTATGTGGGCAGAGCTAGCTGTTAATGAAAAAGAACATGCAGGAATTCAAATGGGCATAGTAAGATGGATTCAAGGACATCTTGATAATAACATCTCTCTATCACTGTCACACTTTCTTCTGTGGGTGGGGATTGTGACAATTTGTACTGGGGAAGGAGGGCAAACTTTAGATCCATACGAGCCACGTCGTGAGAGTTCTACACATGGATCTGATTGGAGAGACAGCCATGTAAAGTCCAGATGACTGGATGAGCTGCTCAGGCTAGTTGGAGGCCCGTAGCATAGTGTTACAACATGCTCACAGTATGTCTTCATCATAGCAGTATTCGCCCGTACTGTGGTTATCTGAGTCCATTATCTCAGTATGACAGAATACCACAGAGGGAGTGACTTATAAACCAGAGAAGCTGATTTGGCCAGCATATCTGGAGTGTTGGAGGTCTGAAATGGAGGAGCTATGGATGGGGATGCTCCTGTACCAGCTGCCCCTCTCATCAGAGCAGAAGATATCTCACAGAGTCTGTGCAAGAGGAGAGCCATTCTTATCCATAACCCACACTACCATGATGGGCTTAACCCACTTATGAGGTCAGTGTGTCTATGGCCTATTCACTTCTAAAAGAACCCACCCTTTACAATCATTACCAGCATCAAATTGTGACATGAGATTTAGAGGGGAGGGGACATTCAAATCAGGACGAGAGACTACTTACCTCTTCACTTCTCTTCTCTAGACCAAGTTGCCACACAAGTATCATTTTTTTTTTTTTTAAAAAATCATTTGCTGGAAGCAATTTTTATGTGTGGTTTAGGGTGTGGTCTAACCAATATGTAGTTATCTAATTTGTGAGTTCTGAGCTGGTAAGCAAAGAGAAGTAGTTACCTTCCTTTCCACTGTGTTTCATAATAACATGGACTCAGCACTGTTTTTGTTATTCTGAGCTAAGTTGTAGATATTGAACTCCAAGATGAATAAGGCGAGATTCTTGGCCTCTGTCCATTCAGATATTACCATCTGCCTACGCCCAGTATCTGTGTCATGGAACCCTTATGTAGAGGAGAGGAGGGAAATGGCTATGATCAGAAGAGGTGATACCTGATGTCACGTTTTGTTCAACAAAGTCAGATTTAATGGGAGAATGTGATCTAGGAAGGCTAGTGGAAGTCATAACAACTGGAGAAGATTGAACACCATACCAAACAACATTGCACCATGGCATATCTTATATACTGAACCACAGCACACTATACTATCCCCTTCTAATCCATACTACACCATACCATAATATACCATACCATACTATACCACACCAAACCACACTCCACAGTACTTTATCATACCACACCATATCCCCTCAGACTGCACCATGCCGTTGTTTTTTTCTTCACAGAAGCCAGCTGAGTTAGAGAAACTCAAGCATAGTACCTGAAGCTGAGATGAAGAACAAGGGAAGTGAAACTGATTAGATATCACATCGTCAAGGGCTCGACTTCTACAAGCAAATGTAGAACCCCTGACTTCCTTTCTAGAATTTTTTCTTTAATGGTGCCTTTAAGGCAACAGGTCTTGAGATTTCTGTGCTCCCTGGCAATGGGCAGAATGACATTACCGTTGAATGGCAGCGGGGGGATAAATGCTAGTGACCTATGGCTGGGAGTTGCTGGACTGGTGGTCATTGTCTGAATTTTACCATTGACATTTCTAGGAAAGAATTTGGCCGTGATGATGTTGGCTGCAAAATATTGGTAAGATAAGTCCCTGCTTTCCCTTTCCATGTTCATCTCCTCTGGGGCAGAGGAAAACCCCAGACACCAGCTTTCTGGTAACACAAAGAGTTTCCCATAACCACGTACTGTAAATTGCAAGCACGACCCTCCTCTTTCTCTTCCTCTTTGTTTTGTTCCCCAAGCAATATTGTAAGAGTCTATGCAGTCTCATGAGGGACTTGGCTGGCAATCAGTGCAAGATGCTATTTCTTTGGCAGCAGTTCCAAGTGACTAGACTAATGTATTCCTTTTTTGCTCAGTTTCTGCAATATTGCATTATGGTCCTACATAGCTGAGGGACTTGAAGGAGAAAGCAAAGCTTAGGGAAAGAGAAGGCATGGTATGGCAAAGCTGCCTAGCCAACCAATATGATTTTGACATCTTGAAGTCATGAGCCCATTCACATGGTAACAGAGTCCCTGCTAGATTTTTTTGGAGGGGAGGGATGTGGTGTCTTAACAGTCAGTGGGGCTCAGCTTCTCTGGTTGACCAGGAGGGGGGCTGTGATAAATATATGGAGGGAGAATAAATCTGGGGCCTGAGTTCATGTTCTACATCCATATCCTTTATCTCCACCTTTGCTCTTGTAGACTCTGACATTCAAACGAAGCTTGGCTCAAGAGATGGCTTGTGAAACCTTCCTTCCTATCTCAGAGCCACGGGGAACTAAAGCCCAACACCAGCTGAGCCTTTTCGACCATCTCCCCCAATTCCTTGTGAGCAATGGAATTGAAGAGAGGGAGTGAGCCTGTGAAACCAAGCCTCAGTTTCCCTAAGTTACGTCATTGGGAAATAAAAATATTTTCCCCATCTGGTGAAAACCAAACAGGCCTTGGCTACATCTCTCTTGCGTGGGTCAGTTTCTGTCTGTTTCTGACAGTAAGAGCTTGTTAACTTCCTCTGGCTGTTGTCTGAGGCAGTAGAACTGTTTTACCATGAAAGATTTGGCTAAGAGAGAAATTTGGATTAAGTGTGTGTCTTCTGTTCACAGCATCATGGTAGTGAGGGAAAGGGCTGTCAGAGATCTGGGGATTTTAGAAACATAAAGTGGATTGGTTTTTGAAAACCATTGTCTAAATCCTTCCCTAAGCTGAGCACCAGGACAGAGGAGCCTTGTGTACCACCATCAGCTACCCTTAAGTCCCTAAATTGGTGCTAGCCCATAGTACACATTCACGAGTACTTGAGGGAAGAAGATCTATGCAAACCAGCTTGCTATGACAAATTACATAATTGATATCAACTACAGTGCCAGGGCTGGGGATGTGGCACAGTTGCCAGAATACTTGCCTAGCATGCATGTAGGCTGGGGTTTGACCCCCACAGGAGCTGCATAAATCAGGCATGGTGATGCAAACGTGTAGTCCCAGCACTGGAAATAGAGGTAGAAGGATCAGAAATTCAAGCCTATGCTTGGGTATACAGCCTGACCTGCATGAGACCCTGTCTCAAACCCAAAATAGAATATCACTCAAAGATAAATTTTCTCAAGTGCTTTAAAAAAATTTAGAAATGTTTTAAATTAATGTATATTAACTGAATATATTTGTGGGGCACAATAGGCAAATAGTGTGTCATACCCATCAAGAGATCGTGACTCTACAGGATCGCAGTTTCCTCTGATGGTTGCTTCTTGGGACTGAAGCAGAATCTTTGTAGATTGGGATAAGATTGAAAAATCATTTTCCCAAATTCTAAGGTCTTGGATTTTGATCCTGGCTTTTCTGGTTTTAATTCCTCCACACAGCATTGGACAAATACTCCTTTTCTCACCGCCTTAGTTTATTCATCTGTAGACAAGGGGTTTATGTTTCTAGGGATTTTTCCAAAAATGGAAATCAGGAGAAGGAAGAAAATGCCATCCAGTCGGGCATTCTCACATGAAAGCTTCACCATCCCAAATGCTTCTGTTCTTTTAAGAACTCCATCCCAGCTTTGAACCTGGTGGAAGGTAGACAAAGAAACAAGTACAGGTGTTTCAGAAGTTAGTGCTGCGTTGGTGCGACATCGGGAATGAACATTTGCCTAGAGAGGGTTTTTCTGCCTGACTCTGGGAAATGTTGCCCTCAGAAGCCCCATCCAGGCCACTCTGCCTCCCCACATCTTTTCCCTCTAGAGACAAACCTGACATGAGGTGTAAGGCATGAAGCAGCTGTAGTCTCTCCATCATTGTAGCGCTCAGCATTCAGCCACTGCTGCAGACGCCCCAACTGCAATCTAGTGGTGGAGCTTGGAAAGCTAATGTCTGGCCTCCATCCTTTATCCTTCACCTTGAATCTGAGAGAAGTCATAAAGAGTTTACTAATATATTTATTCTTTGGTCCTTATTGTGTCTCTAGGAAATGCTGGTTTATCTAACTCACGTATTTATTTACGTACATTTATTTCACCCCCAAGCTGTCTTAAACATACTTTGTAGCCCAGGATGACCTTGGTCTATTGATTCTTCTATGTCACTTAAGGGATTCTAGGTATGCACTGCTATACACAGATTATGTACACTAGAGAACAAGTCTAGAGCCCCGTGAATGCCAGGCAAGTGCTTTACCAACAAAGCCCTGCTCTAATTTATTTGTGACTCATCCCTTGTCTTGTCCCCTTACTCTATACCGCCATGCTGTCCTCACCAACTCATCTGTGTCTACATAGACAGCTGTTCTATTGCCTGCTTCTCACAGAGGGCTTGGCTGCATGTATATATCCTGGCCCACAAAGTTTTCAAGCTTTGCAATTTCCAATGTCTGGATAACTGGGATCAGTCCAGGCCAGGTGAGTTAGGCTGCCACTAGCAGGGAAATGCAAAGTGGGAAGAGTAGGTTCTCAGGCATGAGGCATGATTGAGCATGATTACATGTCTTCAGAGATGGTATATTATACTCATTAATGGAAAGGCCAGGGCTATTGGTCCTGGAGGTAAAGATGTGGATTTAGTAATAGTTTTTATCAGCTGTTTCCTCTCACATGCCTGCAAGATGCCTGGAGGGCATTAGGACATTGACATTGTTTAACTTCTAGCCCTATCAGGAGCCAGAGTCAAGTTCTGATCTCATGTCGGGTAGATGGGACCCTACTTCCCTTCATCTATATCTATATCTATATCATCTATATCATCTATATCATCTATATCTATCTATATACTTCATCTACATCTACAGTGTTCTGCACTTCATGAGGAGTCTTACTCAGATCTGTTGGCCCTCTGAATCTAGCCACTCTTGGTTAACCTGTCATGGATGATCATATTCAGGAACTCTTCAAAGACATCAGAGAACTGGAAAGAGTGGTAGCCCAAGTACAGAGCTCACGTTGATAGAGACCAAGGCCATTTTCAAGCAGCAGGGCCCACAGCAGTATATCTATAGGAGGTGAAGCCTATAGAAAGAGGTGCTGCTTCCACTGTAGTCTTCATCGCCAAGCCCAAAGAGCAAAGGAACAAGGAGTAAGTTCTGAGGTTAGAAGAGGGACGGAGCTACAGCAGAGCTGAGAGTGAACTGATGAATAATTCAGAGTAAGTGGGAGAGCTCAGACTGTGGACAAAGATGAATAGTGTCTTCACATACCAGCAAGGAGACCAGCTTTACAGAGGCCCTCAGAACTGTGTCTGTCTATTTTCTAGGCCTTAGTTTGGTGTGGGACTAAAGTTCCTTATACCATCTGATGATGCGGCTGGTCTCAGACTGGGACCCACCTAGGTGGCTTCCAGTGTAGGCCTGGCTAAAATGTGACATATGTCATGCAGAGACTGTATTTTGTTGCAAGCCTCAAATAAGACCCACCGAGACCTCTTCCTGTCTCTGTACTGAGACAGGAAGAGAAACCGAGCCCCAGGCTCTTATCTTGTTTTTGTTTCACAAGACTCCGTTCTTCTCAAAGTTCTGAAACATCCTAAGAGTTGAAAACCAACTTTAAAAAACAAAATATTTCTTTACTCTGTAGGAAAATCTGCTGCCACACCCGCCTCTTGCCCTTGCCAAGTCTGTCTGCTCCCTGTGGTCAACTCGTGCTTGGTGAAGTCAGGACACTCACTGATTTGGCAAATGAATGAATGTTACAGCACTATTTGAGGCATTAATTTGTTCCTAGAGATGGATGAAGCCTAGTTCATGGTGTTAAAGCCACTCACAGTGGAGCGCTCTCTCTCTCTCTCTCTCTCTCTCTCTCTCTCTCTCTCTCTCTCTCTGTGTGTGTGTGTGTGTGTGTGTGTGTGTAGATTTTGAAGACACTTGTGTGATTCCACAAGAAAAAGTAATCAAGGTAGTCTATGGTGAATGGTGGTCTCCTCTCATTACAGGAGAAATCCCAGGTGAGACATTCATGAGAAGGGCCAGACTGGTCTCCAAAATATTATGAATTCCATCAAATTGACTTTTACCTCCTGAAGAGGATGGAAGGAGAGGAATTTGGTCTCTTTAAACATTCTGGGAGAAATAGACTGGGCTTTAAATGGAAAGAATGAGCATGAAAAAAAAAGAGCTACATTTTAGGGTTACTATGTAGAAAACTTTCATGTTTACCATCTCATTTAATACAAGACAGTTCTGTAGATTTTGCTATGCCCCTATTTTGCAGATGAAAACACTGAGGTACCAGGTTGTCGGGCAGACCCTATACTTGGAGCTAATTTTTCTGATTCTGGAGTTCATGTTATTCCAAGCACTACACCCCTTCCTCCCATGTGTGGCAGTAAGTAGCATAGCCATCTGCACACAGAGGCGTTCATCTGTGTATCAGCAATGGGGACGGTGGTGTGTCTGTCTTTAAAATGATGGATGCCATACTTCAGTGCACAGTCTCTATTTGAGTTGACAGCATCACCTTGTGGATGGAAATACATCTGGTGTGTGTTTTTATTTGTAAATACATGTTTACTCTAGCGATTAGGGATAATGAGCTAAGCTATTATGCAGTCAGTCAGAGTTGGTTAGGGAATCGTAACTTCTTTTCCAGAGTTTTTAATTTATTTTATTTTTTAGCAATCAAACTATTACAAACAGAATGATGGACTAACAAGTCTCAATCAACAGATGAATGGAATGAAAGCCCCTTTGTCTCTTGCTATCTTGATTAAAATGTACTGTGATTTTGCTTGCTTAATTAATAACTTTTGAAGAGTCGGGAGTGAGAGTTTATAGCAGTTGTGGTTTTGTGGTAAGAGGTAAAAGGCAGTGAACGTGAGGCGCTAGCGGCTTAGCAGAGCCACACTGTCTAGGACAGAAACATGGCAGGCCCAGCCTCGAGATCTTGAAGCATGGCCATTTTTTCATTGTGGGTGTTTTAAACTCCCCTAACACGAGACTCTTTCTACACTATGCCCTTACGCCACACCCCCTCATTACTCTTCTATTCCTTTATTTTCTTTAAGAAAATAAAATCTTTGTGCATCAAGAGCAAACTAGCCAATACTCTAGCATGGACTGGAAATGGGTTCATGAGCTCTTAACCAAGGCTGAGGAGCCATTGATGGTTGATGACTTCAAGGATGGGGTGAGTCAGTTTCTTCAAGGCTGTGTGGATGATCCCGCCTCCAGGAACATATGAATATAGGCAGCACAAACTGGACTTGTTGGAGAGAGGGGGTGGTGCTTTTGCATGCTGTTGCATTGGAGTGTGACCATTGGACCCTTGGATATTGGTCTTGCCTTCCATCTTGTTTGAGACAATGTCTTAGCTTCTCATCTTATTATAGTAGCTCTGGATTGCAGACCTGCTTTATCCTTTGGTTTTATGTGAATTTAGGTCCTAATGCTAATACTGTAAGCATACCATCTCCCCACTCCCTTTTCTTTCATTCCTTTTTTTTTTTTTTTTTTTTTTTTTTTTTTTTTGAAAAGGTGGCTTCTCATTATGGAATTCAGAGAGCTTTGAACCTGCAATTCTCTCGTGTTAGTCTCTTAACTGCTAGGATTATACCTGGGCAGGTGAGTCCAACATTTTGACCTTATGACACGATGCTGATGTCTACAAAATTCATGCATGAGAACCGGGCAATTGAGTGAAAAAAATGTATGCACACACACATATATAACATTCCAAGCAAGTATATGATTTTTTTTTGTGTTGAGTGGCATTCCTGGGCTTCATGAAGCCCTTGGGTTGCATATGGGACATGTCTGGTGGGCATGCATTAACACACCTGGTTTCTAAGCTAAGTTTATTTCTCACACAGAGAAAGTAATGCAGAACATATGTGGTAGTTGTCAGATGCCTGGGAACACAGATCCATGTTTTTAGGGTTTTGAAGGAAGCAACCCCTGCATTTAATGACAATGAAAACCCCAAGATGGTTATCCATCCACAATGCCCATGACCCAAGCAGGAGTTAGAGACGTGGCCGTTGGTTCCCATCTGTCCGCTGCCTTCTCCTTTTGATGTATTTTTTGGCAAACAAATAGATTTACAAAAATAATAGAGGAGAAAAAAATGACAAATACTCCAGTCCTGGTGTCCAATGACTTAAGTGACAGCATTAACTGGTTTTAACTAGCCTAACAGCTCTCAGTTCTAACGCAGCAGGGCTCCCTGTCCTCTTCGGGGATGATAGTTTGACAGAGAATTCAACCACCTGTCTTCCGTTACAAGTACCGTTTTGATTAAATGCTTCCTTCAGAAATTTTAGTGGAGAAAGTTCTTTTTTTGTTGTTTTTTTTCTTCTTCTCCTGCTTCCCCAGCAGGAAAGCCTGTCGGGCAACCCATGAACATTAGCCTGAATGTTAAGCGGTTCACTTGAATGAGTCTGCAAAAAGCCAGCCCTGTGAGCTCTACCTCCATAGGCTTTGCTCAGGTCGCCCCTGCCAACCTGGCTCACCTCACGCCCTGCCCAGCAGCTCAAACCTCACAGCTGAAGGTCTTTCGGGCAAGCCTTCAGTTTGAATTTCCCGGCTTTTTGTCAGTTGGTGTCAAAGCCACAGCCGCCTCCTCCCACTGACTGTAGTGGCTTTTTTCTTTTCCTTCCTTTCCATTTGCTACTTGTTAGCCTCCGTGGACTGTGCTGCCACACTTACAGGAGCCAGAGTGTGTTGGTGACAGATGGTGGGGTTGGGGGTGGGAACCAAGCTGCCATGGCTTGCCGCCAAGGGTTATGCCTGGCAGGGCCAGAAGCGGCCCAGTGCTTTCCCGTGCAGTTTGTTTGGGTTCTGTGGGCGTGTTCGTGGGTGCCTGAGCACACGTGGCGTGTTTTGTTGTGTTACTGGTTGTTTTTATTGTTGTTTGGGCCAACAACAACAGAGGCCGCTGGCTGGCTGCTGCATTCTGCTCTTGGCTGTTTCCAGGCTCCCAGACAGGAAATCCTCCCAAGGATTGCAGCTGTGAATTGGCCCATTTTTCTGGAAAGAGGATAAAGAAAAGAGTTTAGTGGGATCCTTTGCTTTTCTTGCACAAGCAGGGACGTGTTGAATACAAACAAGGAAATGTGGAGCTGAAGGGGTGGGTGGGGAGAGGAGAGACAGACAGCCCTGAATGATGAAGATGATATTCCAAACCCAGAACAGGCAAGAGATCCGTGCACTTCCCTGGGAGCCAGGTGGGGCTGCGCTGAGTTGGCATTGGAGGGTTTAGAGTGGGGAGGGACACAGATTTACATATTTAGCGATTTCTCTGTCTGTAGTTTGGAGGAGTTGCATTGGACTAGACATGGGCGGATGGATGAGTGTAAAAGGGTGTTTATGACAAAAAATGATGTCCATATGAATTAGTATGATTGCTGTGAACGTGGAGATGAGGGGGTGCTGGGATTAGGGATTTATGTTGCGGGTGGACCAAGAGGAAGTGTCTATTGGCAGGTCAAAGGTGGCGAGGTAGGATAGTCACTGCCAGCACATTGGTTCTTGCTTCGATGACTGGATGGCATATGGAACTGTTCACCAGAATGGGAAGGGCCCATGAGGACCATGGCTTCCTCCCTCAGTGTGTAGGAAAGACACTGACTGCACTGTACACTGGAATGTTCAGCCTCTTGAAAGTGAATTCAGGGCCTTGGGATGAAAAGAAAATGCCTTCCATTGAGGGCACAAAGACTACACAGGCCAGAAAATAACTTCCTAATGTTTACGATGTTTTACTTCAGCTTCCAGACTTTGCCCAGCTCGGTCTTCTCTGTCATACTCGAAACTGATGATGGTGATGGTGATGGTGATGGTGATGGTGACCGTGATGGTGATGGTGATGGTGATGGTGATGGTGAGGGTGAGGGTGAGGGTGAGGGTGAGGGTGAGGGTGAGGGTGAGGGTGAGGGTGATGAGGATGATCATATCAATTTTATCCATAGAGAAAAATGTGAGTTTTCATAGTCCCATGGCTGGTAATCCTCATTACGGCCAACATTCATCAAAGGCTTGCCTCATAGCAATTATGTTCCTGTGCACTTTATGCTTTATATATGGAAGGAAACTTCCAGTTTTACCCCATTTTGCAGAGTGGAAACTGAGGCACTGAAAGTCTAAATAGCTTGTTCAAGTTTATATATGACAAAGTTGGGTTTCATTTTAGACATTTTTATTTAGTTTACTTATTGTATGTACATGTGTGGGCATACACATGTATGTGCACATATACCATGGCCTGGGTTTGGGGGGGGGGTCAGAGGACAACTTCGAGGATACCTGTTGTCTCCTTGTAGTCTGGGATGCAGGGGTTGAACTCAGGACATCAGGATTGCAAAGCAAGCAAATCTACTGAGACATCTCACTTGACCCAAAGCTGGCTTTTAAATGGAGCACTGAGCTCCCAAGATACGCAGTCTTCGCATCATGCTAAGTGTGGTAGAAGCGGTACAACGAGCCTGAAGACCTTTCCTATTCCTTCCCTTTCTCTCCCTACCTCTTCCCTCGACTCCACATCCCTTCTCTCCCTTCCTCCCCACTCCCCGCTTCATTTCTGGTAGCCCATGCTGGCTGGATCTCACTATGTGGTAGGTCTCACCTTTAGCTGATCCTCCTGCCTCCACTCAAATGGCTGGAATTATAGCTATGTTCCGGCAGCACCCCTTGCTCCTTTCTCTGTTTTCCATGCTATTTTGATGGTTATCCCCTCCCCTGCAGCAGCTTTAAGCATTTGAGGCTTCAGTGGCTGGATAATTATGACCTAACTGTTTTCCTCTGAAGCATCATAGCCCGATAACTTCAAAAAGTGATTCATATTATGAAGGGACATAATATTCTGATAAAACTTTATATAAAAAAAGAAAGAGGCCATAGATGCTGCAGAATAGTTTGGCTCATACCTTCAATTTGAAACTAAAAACCAAAACTTCAGGGGATGTCATTCTTAAATTTTTTTATTGTTGGCTGTCCTGAGGCCAGGTAGGAAAGCCTGATAAAAAAATCAAATCAGTTTCATTTTCCTATTAACAGACGACCTCTGTGCATACCAATGATGAAGGAATTAGGCTAAAAGCAATGCCCAATGTTCACATGCCATGGGCCTGCAAGCATGGTTTCACCAACATGCTCAGTACACTTTTGTCCAATTTTTGCTCCAATTTTATTTGTTCTTGTATTCTACCACGCTTTATTTATCTAATTGCGTATCTTTTTAAAGTAACTGCCATTATGATAGTGGGGAAGTGTCCATTCTGGTAGTGCTATTTCCAGTTGCTCTTTTTCTAAGTAAAGTTGAAGCAACTGTAGACAATTTCTTCCTTTGATTTTGTACTCTTTCTAGCTACTGTAGAATAATCTTGGAGCCAGCTCCTCTCGCCAATTCTCTACATTGGTATCTGGTACCCAGATGATGCAGAACAGCTATTAATATTCATATCATCCAGGTGGGGTTGTTCTGAAGGTGAAGCAAGATGATTTCTCCATTATGGCTACCATCCGATCAGGTAGCCGAGACAAAGCAGGTGAAAATGACTGCCTCATACTTTTAAAAAGAAGTATAGAAGAATGTTGGTATTGTACATTCCCCAAGATGTGTTCCTAATCTGGGCTTGAGGAATGCATTCTATTCTTGCCATGGACTAGCAAATTAAGAACACTGGTAATCTGCCAATAAACCTTTACGATATTTTCCTGACATAACATTTTCCAACTCATCTGCTGTCATTAATGCTGATCGCTGTTTGTCCAACTGATGTCCTATGTCCTAACTAGTTCACGTTGTAGCTCATTTAAGATATATTGACTAAACTTTCTCCATTAAATATAGAAGTTTGGGGGTGGATATTGACTCTAGGTAAGTTATTTGCAATTAGGTGAATCAGGTGACCCATAGTTCATGCTCTGGCTTAGTCCACTAGCAATTCTGTAATTTTGGGCAACTCTTTGATTTCCATTATCACAAAATGGGCAACAGATCCTCTCCCAAAGGATGGTCACAATTTGTTTATTCATTCACAACATTGATTCATCTTATCAGCATTTTGTTTTTTCCTAACTTCAGGTATTGATATTGGAATGAGGACCCAGGTGTTACCTAGTCCACTTGGAATTGGATTGCTTACTTTTGAGAAGCCCTGGACTAGTCTCTGCAGTTACATTACCCTAAACATGACTAGATTATCTTCTGCCTTGGTATTATATAGCAAGAGAGAGTCCCCAATTGGACCATGACAGGCCAGGCCAGGTCAGATGCTTTTCAGTAATTCTAAGCCAAAAGAATGCCACTCATAGCCTGGATGGGTTCTGGAAAAGTGTGCCAAAGTAAAGACAAGCTGTTTGTCAAGGCATCTCCTACAAGATTCTTACAAATGCCGTTTTGACTACTGCTCTTTGTTCCACTTTTTTAAAACAAAAATCTTGAAAGATCTTCATCCTTTCATTTAAAATATTTATTTTTACAAAATCGACACATGAAAGATTCTGCTTTGAGGGTGAATGGATGACTACAAGAAAAGAGGAGTTTCAGGTATACCTACCTACATTGTCATAACTGGTCCCCAGGTAGAGAAAATACCACATCTGCTCACCTCTTCTTTCCTCCCCATAACTCTTTGAACCTTGAAAAGGAGCCAGGTATTTTAAGAGAGGGTTGCCTTATAGAAAACACTGGATTACACGAGGAGTCAGAACAAGGTCTGGGAAGATAGAGAAAGTCACAGGGACCACCCTGATTTTGTTTTGGGAACTTCTCATTCAGCGAGTAACAAGTTGGTCCAGTAAATCCAGGCTGAACTATTAAATGCTCATACACAGTTTCTGGCACACAGATCTAGAGCAACTAGTATACTTGTCTAGGTTGGGAGGAAGACTAGAGAACAATAACAAAACTAACCCCCTGGGCTCACTCAGAGGAAGAGCAAGAGGACCTAAAAAGAGGAGCACACACAGGGCATCTGATGGGCTGGCAACCTCTTTTTGCTGCACATTGCTGAAGCAGCATGGCGAACATGTTGAACTCAGTCACTGTATTTGTGTCTAGTGAGCTGTCCTTTGCATTGTAAAATGCTGAGTGCTGCCCAGGACCTCTACATACTATTAGATGTCAGTAGCCAGTTCTTTCTAGATAGTGCCAGACAGCCCTGGGATTTGAGAACAACATTATCTCTGGTTTAAAACTTTTAAAGGCAAGAACTCTTCAAAGGGTGTGGTGCAGTGGACTTCTTTGGCTAGTTAGAGAAAATAACCAACTCTTCCTGAGACTATTGTTTCTAAATACGT
Source organism: Arvicanthis niloticus (assembly GCF_011762505.2). Taxonomy (NCBI): domain Eukaryota; kingdom Metazoa; phylum Chordata; class Mammalia; order Rodentia; family Muridae; genus Arvicanthis; species Arvicanthis niloticus. The sequence continues at coordinate 90,186,082 of NC_047662.1, forward strand.
AACACAAAATGTGCAGGATGATAAGGACTAAGATTTATATTGGAGTAATGTAAATATGTAAGAACTCAATATTGTGCTATAATAACTTTATAGTGACTGGGATGATACCCCCCAAATGGTGTCCTAGTGTAGTTCAGGGGACCAGAAGAACAGCTATGGTGATCTATAATGACATAATGATCTGTAGTGATAAAGTTCTGAATTGGAATTGGCCCAACCAACAGCTGCCTTCCGGAGCAAGTGATCTGACCTCTCTAGACCTAAGGGGATTATTGTAAAGCTCCGTTTAACCCCATGTTTATTAAGTTTCTGCTGCTGTTTGATGTAGTTGAAGATATGTGAACCTAAAAAAAATCCTCATTCAGGTTCACAAAACCCATTGAGGTATTATCTTTATTTATTATTGGTTATGCGTGTGGAAGTTAGAAGACAGCTTGTGTGAATTGGTTCTCTCTTCCCACCATGTGGGTCCCAGGGACTGAACTCGGGCTGTCAGGGTCACAAGCAGGCACTGTAACGGAGTTGTCTTGGTGGCCCATTCTTCCAATTTTAATGCCGAAAGAATTGATATCTAGGTCAAGCTACTTCACTATACAGATAATTAAAGGTAGTCGGGCAAGCTTTTGGGGCATAGAAAATGAGCTTATTTATTGTTAATTAATAAATTAACTTCTTTTATCTAGTTAACATGAACTTAGTGATGTTTGTTGAATGACAAAATAAGTGAATGAACTTACATATCACTGCTTTTTATTTTCAATACCTATCAACCCATTTATCTAAACACTGCATTTGTCATATTGTTACCATCTCCA